>NC_041383.1:499115705-499167242 GCF_002162155.2 Triticum dicoccoides | reverse complement strand
CACGCCGCACCCCCCCCCCACACACACACTAAGACTCCATCTCACACACACATGCTTTAGGCGGAGCATTTGTTCCTACCACCCTTCGTCCAACCTTACCCGTATGATAAACAATCACCTTAATTTACTTGTATAACATGGAAAAATCCCACTTTACTTTAGTAGTTAGCAAACTTATCATCTCTACCCTTATAAAAAACCGAGTTGGCGATGATGGTATGCCTGCCATCTTGTAATATAGACCATCTGATCTATATCTGACGGATAGAAAGCAAATTATGATAATTTTACAAAAGATACCCGCACCTCTCTCCACATCCTTATCTCCCACAACCTCATTGCTGAGCAATTAAAAAAGGAAGTCTCTCGAACAATCTAGCATGGTGGCCGCTGCCGCCTGCCGGCGGCGTCCATCCCCATGCCTCCGCCCAGTCCGACCACCAATCACCACCACGCTCCACTCCTCCTCACCTCATCTCTCATCTTTCATTTTTTCGATGACATTCTCGAGATACCAGTTTTCCGATAAAATTCTCGAGATATCATTAGTTTTTACACATCGGATTACTCCTGCATGGGTCAATCACAATAGGTGTTCTCTAAAAAATGCATATTGATGTTCCGTGCAATGCACGAGCATCTTGCTTGTAATTATATAGCGCAAATCATGAGCAGGAAGTGACATTTTTTTACACAACGACGTTAACATGGCCACGTAAATCACTAGCTAAAGTATAATACCATTATACTTATATCCCGATGCAAAAGGTTAGAGTACATGTCCGAAGAGTAGAGTCACACACACGCACTATGTCTCTCAGAATCTCTCTCTCACACACACACCAGTTACATGACGCCCACTTAAGCAGACACATATGTTACAATTTATGCACCCGCGGGTGTCGGTGTCAAAACCGGCGGATCACGGGTAGGGGGTCCCGAACTGTGCATCTAAGGCTAATGGTAACAGGAGGCAGGGGACACAATGTTTACCCAGGTTTGGGCCCTCTCGATGGAGGTAATACCCTACTTCCTGCTTGATTGATCTTGATGATATGAGTATTACAAGAGTTGATCCACCACGAGATCGTAGAGGCTAAACCCTAGAAGCTAGCCTATGATTATGATTGTTGTTGTCCTACGGACTAAACCCTACGGTTTATATAGACACCGGAGGGGGCTAGGGCTACACAGGGTCAGTTACAGAGAAGGAAATCTACATATCCAAATTGCCAAGCTTGCCTTCCATGCAAAGGAGAGTCCCACCCAGACACGGGACAAAGTCTTCAATCTTGTATCTTCATAGTCCAATAATCCGGCATAAGCATATAATCCGGCTATCCGAGGACCCCCTAATCCAGGACTCCCTCAGTAGCCCCTGAACTAGGCTTCAATGACGATGAGTCCGGCGCACAGATTGTCTTCGGCATTGCAAGGCGGGTTCCTTCTCCGAATACTCCAAAGAAGATCTTGAACACAAGAATCGTGCCCGGCTCTGCGAAACAAGTTCCACATACCACCGTAGACAGCACAACATTCCGAAAGTCTAATCTGCTAACAATTTTCCCATAGCATGACCTCACGCCGCGGCCCAGTCATTATTTGAACCGTTTTCTCAAACTCCTACTACACATCTTGCAAGGCGGTTTTATTGGCACGTCAGAGATAGTTTCCCCTTATCGCGGGATTCTCATCAATACGGGTGTGGGTAACTCAACCATGCCATCAACACGACGCTTGGGGAACAAGCGAGTTTCCAGGGCAAGCGGCGAGGCACATAGTTTCTACCGCGTTTATAAAGGGATAGGATTCCCCTTTTTCACCCACGCCTTCTTCTTCCTCTTCTCATCCATTCTTTCTCGCTCGAGCTCCATCGCCCAAACTTTCACCTTCTCCACAAAGTCATTCCAAACATGTCCAGAGCGGGAGGCAAGTGGACGGCCTCCTCCGTCACGGAGGAGGACATCACGAAGCTTCAGGAGGCCGGATACCTGTCCGCAAACATCGCGCACCGGCTTCCGGCTGAAGGGCAGATCATCCCTACCCCAAAACCCTAGGAAAGGGTAGTATTCCTCTCTCACTTCGTCAGCGGACTGGGATTCCCCCTCCACCCGTTCGTCCATGGACTTATGTTTTACTACGGGATGGACTTCCATGATCTGGACCCCAACTTCATCCTCAACATCTCGGTGTTCATCGTCGTGTGCGAGGCCTTCCTCCGCATTACGCCCCACTTCGGCCTATGGCTGAACACCTTCAACGTGAAGCCAAAGGTGGTGGGCGGCCAACAAGCGGAGTGCGGGGGCGCCATAGTGGGCAAGATGCCCAATGTCACCTGCCCCAAAGGCTCCTTTGTGGAGACCGTGAAGGGGTGGCAATCGGGGTGGTTCTACATCACCGAGCCGCGCGGCACCAACTGGGCGGCGGCCCCCGAATTTCGATCCGGCGTCCCCATGCATCTCACCTCCTGGAAAGAGAAGGGATTAGCCTGGGGCGCAGTGGAAGAGCTGACCGGACTGCAGACCTGCGTCTGAAATATGATAAGCAAGAAAATCAAGCTCGTCAACATAGTCCAGGTTATGCTACTCTGCCGGATCCTTCTGTGTCAGAGACGGGTTTGCAATCTATGGGAGTTTGACCTGGCCGAACACCAGACACTGCAACAGCTCTTCAGCACGACGCACGAAGACGTTTGGAAGGTGCTCTTCAAGGCCACTAAGGTACCACCGCCCATAACCGAAGATCGTGGACTCAGCGCAAAACGCCCAGCCAATCCGGCAATTTTCATATTTTGCAAGATATGCCTTTTGCCAGCACATCCATGAGAGGAATCTAAGCCTCCATGCCAATTTCACAGGCCTGGGTAGCGATAGCGGAGCAGATTGACTGTCCAGCTCCGCTACCTAAAGATCCAGAATTGCCTCTTCTAACGAAGATGTTGTTTTCGGTACCCTATGAGGTACCAGAGAAGAAGGCCAAGAAGAAGGCTGCGGGGACCAGAGAAGGTCTTCGGTGCAAGGTTGCGTCGGACATGATGTCCAACGACACCGAGATGCCTTCCTCCTCCGAAGACGAAGAGGAGGAGGAGGAAATCCCTTCCCCCCAACGGGGGAGAAAGAAGAGGAAGGCCGCCCCACCTGGGGAGGCCGAGGTGTCCAAGAAGGGAAAAATCTTCCTTCCGGACCATTCCACCACAGCCACCTACAGCGGCGAGGAGTGGGAGCCAAGGGACAAGCCCCTGGCTAAGTCATAAGTATCCGAACACAATATCATTTCCGGTATGTTTGTTTTATTGTTTCTTATCATGCCAGACGTGCACTTGCAGTCCAACCAAATCCAACATCAAGATATCCTCCTCTTCGGAGGGTCTCTGGACTCGTCGGCGATGAACAATGATTCGCTTCCGACAGCCTCCTCCCCCCGGCCCGCGGACGACACCGAGGTGTTGTCTCGAAGGATACCGGGCCAAGGGGAGACAATTTTGGAGACATCCCCAAGCGAAATCCCAGTCGCCGGGGACATGGGGGAAGACCCCCATAGACTCCGATAATGGGGGCCGCAGCCAGTTTGGCCCCCAGCCGAATACAGCTCCGGAAACCCAAGTGGTTCCGGATTCAGGCAGGCAGCCTCTCTCTAAGGAGGGAGGGCCGCCTGTACCGATGACCTCTGTCCATCCAGAGGCACCGGACAACTTGCTGGAAGCGCTTTCCAGTGCTTCCATTGATGGAGAACACCGTACTCTTATGACTACGGTGATTGAGAAGGTCCGGTCCGCTAAAAGCGGATTGACCAAAGCCTGCGCTAGCCTTCTAACAGGCTTTGAGGTAAGTAATAAAATTGTAAGAGAATATCATAGTATAGACAGTAGCCCCTGATGCTCTGTTTGGTGTTCGGAAAGAAAACCAGAACAGAGGATCAATTAATGTTCGCGGGAGTCTAACAAAAGATGTCTTATGTGAATAAGCAGGCTTTGCTGCTGGCCGCTGCCGCTCGTACTGCGGAGGTCTCCGGACTGTAGCGGGACCTGGAGCGGACCGAGAGAGAGCTCGGCCTCATGAAGAGGCAGCTCAAGGAAAGTCAAGGTATGCAATACCCCGTCTGTATATTTATAAGGGGAAAATGGTTTCTGCTGATAGAAGCATCAAGAATTTTGGTAGGGGCCACAACCAAAGTGGCGGCCCTCAAAAAGGCGCTGGATGAGGCCGAAGACAAAGCGGCCAAGGAGCACACCGAGCGCGAGAAGCAGGAGGCCCGGGTCAACGAGGTCCAGCAAGAGCTCCAGGATTTCGTTCAAAAATACGAGTCCTTGGAGCGTGACTCTAAGACTCAAGAGTCCGAGCTTGCTAAGGCCCTCCAGAGCACACAAGACGCCAAGGCCGAAGCCCAGAAGGCCCTCCAGGAGATTCAAGCGGCCAAGAAGAATGCGGCGGGTAAGGCATTCATTATGCAAAGCAAGCATGTGAGGGAGACTTTGCTTTTACTTACCCAAATTTGGAGCTCTCCAGGAGCATTCGCAAATCTACCGCGCAACATATCTGATGCCGCAGAGTTCTACCGAGCCGAAGAAGGGAGCTTGATGGAGAAGTTGTTCTGGTCTTAGTATCTTGGGACAGAACATCCGATGCCCTTGAGCGACCAGCTGAAGCAACTAGTCGAACTACACAAGGCAGCCGAACTGGCCATGAAGGACCTCATAGTCCAGCTGTGGCCTGCCAAGCCTATGCCCAGTAGCTACTTCAGCCTTGTGAAGCGGCTTGTGAATGCCTGCCCGTGGCTCGAAGTCATAAAGCGGTCAGTTTGCATTGAAGGTGCGTGCATGGCCTTCGCCCGCGCAAAAGTGCATTGGGCGAAGATGGATGCCGAAAAGCTTATGACCGAGGGGCCACCAAAGGGCAAGGAGCACCACCGGCCTCAAAATTATTATAACAGTGTCCTGAAGGGCTCCCGCCTTGTGGCGGAACAATGTGCTAAGGATGTAATCTTTGAGTGAATGTACTCATTTTATCCTGTAATATGAAACAAGTTCATTTGCGCAATATAATGCTTGTTGATTTAAATTTTTACCTCCTGTGCGGCCGCTTACAAAATCTGAGAGTTGGCCAGTTGTCGGCTTCTACCCCCATGTAACTAGTACAGGGGTGTTCGGGATAAATCTAAACAAAATTTATCCAAATTTTTGCTCCTTTAAGGATGTGTTTAGCGCAAAGAACAAGGCAATTGGACTATACAGCTTTATCACTCTCACTTAGCCATAGAAGTTCTATAATTTTAAATTTCGGCGTAGCCCCAAGTATTCGGATGGCCGAACTTGGGGCGCTATACACGCCTAAATCAGACAAGGACCGATTCCTCGCCTGAAGCGGAAAAAATCTTTAAGGATTTGAAACCTCTCGAATAGCGACCAACTCTCGCCGCATCATGACAGATAGTTTTCGGCTTTCTCTACTGAGGTGCTCGTCCGGAAGAACCGGGACACACTCGCAGTAGTTCTCCCTTTACTACCCTAGCCGATATAGAGGAACGTAGGGTAGCAAGCACAGGAGCCGGGCAACCCAACTATTGACCCAGACATGATTCGGAGCTGATGCATATAATGCTATTAGTTCGGGGTGCTGCACTGTCGAAAGTGTTCGGACTTTCTTGCCATGTTATGGGGTACACTGAAGCCCCTGGCGAACTGAACGTACTAGAATATACAAGTGTTTGTAATAAATATGCAGTCAAGGAAAAATAAAAATAAATGTAGTAATAAGCTGACGCTGTAAATTATTTTCCATTGTTATTTGAATGATACATCAAGGCGTATGTATACAAGTAGCGCGATAAGAAAAATAGGACTATTTGACATGTCCTAACCAAGAGCGAGCTGTGTGTGGGTATGTAAAAACAGGTAAAGCGATCATTATCAGAGACCACCTGGGGATTCCCTTGTACGTCAAAGCTCCTTGCCTCATTGGTGTTTCCGTCCTGTGATGGGTCCGATAATCAGGTAATAGCCGCAAGAAGATAGGGACCTAAAAGAAATAAAAAGGGTGAAGGTATACGGATCCTGGGGCGGTTGAGACGCATTATGGACCACGTTCTAGCTGTGCCTCCATCTATGCCCATGGTGTTTTAAGTGCGCAATTATGTACGCGCGGCACAAATTTCACCGCTTGACTGGGACTAGGATGGAGGCCAAATTGCTAGGCGAGCTCTGGACGGGCCGGATGATCCTGTTGTGGAGTACTTCAGACTCGCTTGACGGTGTCCGGGGGCTTTATTGACGAATTGGACGTCTGCCTAAGGAGCCTGCTCTATACTTCTGCTGCGAGGGCCGCAGTGTGCTCCTCGTACGGAGGGAGCGCTCTGTGTTTCCATTGATTGTTATAACCCCACAAGGTCTGGGAACCTTGAGCTTGAGGTAGGCATAGTGCGGCACCGCATTGAATCTAGCGAATGCGGTTTGTCCGAGCAGTGCATGATAGCCACTACGGAAGGGGACGATATCAAAGATTAACTCCTCGCTTTGGAAGTTGTCCAGAGATCCGAAGACTACTTCCAGTGTGATTGAGCCCATGCAACAGGCCTCTACACCTGGTATGACACCTTTGAAAGTGGTTTTGGTGGGTTTGATCCTTGAGGGATCGATACCCATTTTGCGCACTGTATCCTGATAGAGTAGGTTCAAGCTGCTGCCACCGTCCATGAGGACTCGTGTGAGGTGGAATCCGTCAATGATAGGGTCAAGGACCAGTGCGGCTAAGCCGCCATGGCGGATACTGGTCGGATGGTCCCTGCGATCAAAGGTGATCGGACAGGAAGACCATGGGTTGAATTTTGGGGCGACTGGCTCCACCGCATAGACATCCCTTAGTGCACGCTTCCGCTCCCGCTTGGGGATATGGGTGGCATATATCTGCTACGTCTTGAGCTTGCATTGGTTTTCCTTGAAGAGGAAAGGGTGATGCAACAATAGTAGCGTAAGTATTTCCCTCAGTTTTTGAGAACCAAGGTATCAATCCAGTAGGAGGCTCCTCAAAAGTCCCACGCACCTACACAAACAAACAAGAACTCACAACCAACGCAATAAAGGGGTTGGCAATCCCTTCACGGCCACTTGCAAAAGTGAGATCTGATAGAGATAGTATGATAAGATAAATATATTTTTGGTATTTTATAATATAGATTGGAAAAGTAAAGATTCAAATAAAAGTAGATTGAAAGCTTATATGATAAAAGATAGACCCGGGGGCCATAGGTTTCACTAGTGGCTTCTCTCAAGATAGCATAAGTATTACGGTGGGTGAACAAATTACTGTCAAGCAATTGATAGAAAAGCGAATAATTATTAGATTATCTAGGCATGATCATGTATATAGGCATCATGTCCGTGACAAGTAGACCAACTCTTGCCTGCATCTACTACTATTACTCCACACATCGACCGCTATCCAGCATGCATCTAGAGTATTAAGTTCATATAGAACAGAGTAACGCATTAAGAAAGATGACATGATGTAGATGGATAAACTCATGCAATATGATATAAACCACATCTTTTTATCCTCGATGGCAACAATACAATACATGCCTTGCTGCCCCTACTGTCATTGGGAAAGGACACCGCAAGATTGAACTCAAAGCTAAGCACTTCTCCCATTGCAAGAAAGATCAATCTAGTAGGCCAAACCAAACTGATAATTCAAAGAGACTTGCAAAGATAACTTAATCACACATAAAAGAATTCAGAGGAGATTCAAATATTTATCATAGATAAACTTGATCATAAACCCACAATTCATTGGATCTCAACAAACACACGGCAAAAAGAGTTACATCGAATAGATCTCCAAGAAGATCAAGGAGAACATGGTATTGAGATTAGAAGAGAGAGAAGAAGCCATCTAGCTAATAACTATGGACCCTAAGGTCTGTCGTAAACTACTCACAACTCATTGGAGAGGCTATGGTGTTGATGTAGAAGCCCTCCATGGTTGATTCCCCATCCGGCGGAGCGCCGATGAAGGATCCAAGATGGGATATCACGGATACAAAAGGTTACGGTGGTGTAAATAGTGTTTCGTGGTCGCCTCTGATGTTCTCGGGATACGTGGGTATATATAGGAGGAAGAAGTAGGTCGGTGGACTCCCGAGGGGCCCACGAGATAGGGGGACGCGCCCAGTAGGGGGGGCCCGCCCTCCACCCTCGTGACCGCCTATATTGTTTCTTCACTTGCACTCCAAGTCCTCTGGATCATATTCGTTCCAAAAATCATGCTCCCGAAGGTTTCATTCCGTTTGGACTTCGTTTGATATTCCTTTTCTTCGAAACACTAGAATAGGCAAAAAAACAGCAATACGGGCTGGGCCTCCTGTTAGTAGGTTAGTCCCAAAAATGATATAAAAGTGTAAAGTAAAGCCCATAAACATCCAAAACAGGTAATATAATAGCATGGAAAAATAAAAAATTATAGATACGTTGGAGACGTATCAAGCATCCCCAAGCTTAATTCCTGCTCGTCCTCAAGTAGGTAAATGATAAAAACAGAATTTTTGATGTGGAATGCTACCTAGCATAATTCTCAATGTAATTTTCTTTATTGTGGCATGATTGTTCAGATCCAAATGATTCAAGATAAAAGCTTATAAAACATAAAAATATTAATACTCGAAGCATACTAACAAATAATCATGTCCTATCAAAATAGCATAGCCAAACAAAGCTTATCCCTACAAAATCATATAGTTAGGCCATGCTTCATTTTCATTACACAAAATACTCCCATCATGCACAACCCTGATGACGAGCCGAGCAATTGGTTCATACTTTTTAATGCGCTTCAGCTTTTTCAACTCTTATGCAATACATGAGCGCAAGCCATGGATATAGCACTATGGTGGTATAAGGTGGTGGTTGTGAGGACAAAAAGGGAGAAGATAGTCCCACATCAACTAGGCGTATCAACGGGCTATAGAGATGCCCATCAATAGATATCAATGTGAGTGAGTAGGGATTGCCATGCAACGGATGCACTAGAGCTATAAATGTATGAAAGCTCAACAAAAGAAACTAAGTGGGTGTGCATCGAACTTGCTTGCTCACAAAGACCTAGGGCATTTTGAGGAAGCCCATCATTGGAATATACAATCCAAGTTCTATAATGAAAAATTCCCACTAGTATATGAAAGTGACAACACAAGAGACTCTCTATCATGAAGATCATGGTGCTATTTTGAAGCACAAGTGTGGAAATGAGATAGTAGCATTGTCCCTTCTCTCTTTTTCTCTCATTTTTATTATATTTTTATATTTTTTATTTGGCCTTTCTCATTTTTTATTTGGCCTTTCTCTTTTTTTTTTACTTGGCCTTTCTCTTTTTTTATTTGGTGGGCTCTTTGGCCTCTTTTTTTTTATAAAAAAAATCCAAAGTCTCATCCCGACTTGTGGGGGAATCATAGTCTTCATCATCCTTTCCTCACTTGGGACAATGCTCTAATAATGAAGATAATCACACTTCTATTAATTTACAACTCAAGAATTACAACTCAACACTTAGAACAAAATATGACTCTATATGAATGTCTCCGGCGCTATACCGGGATATGCAATGAATCAAGAGTGACATGTATGAAAATTATGAGGGTGTCCTTGCCACAAATACGATGTCAACTACATGATCATGCAAAGAGCAATATGACAATGATGGAGCGTGTCATAATAACAGAACGGTGGAAAGTTGCATGGCAATATATCTCGGAATGGCTATGGAAATGCCATAATAGGTAGGTATGGTGGCTGTTTTGAGGAAGATAAATAATGGGTGCATGATACCGGTGAAAGTTGCGTGGCACAATAGAGGCTAGCAAAGTGGAAGGGTGAGTGTGCATATATCCATGGACTCACATTAGTCATAAAGAACTCATATAATTGTTGCAAAAGTCTACTTAGCCCTCGAAGCAAAGTACTACTATGCATGCCCCTAGATGGATAGACTGGTAGGAAAAGACCATCGCTCAACCCCGACTGCCACTCATAAGGAAGACAATCAAAAAAGCACCTCATGCAACAAATTTGTCACACAACTTTTACCATACGTGCATGCTACGGGACTTGCCAACTTCAACACAAGTATTTCTCAATTTCATAATTACCCATTAGCATGACTCAAACATTACCACCTTTATATCTCAAATCAATTATCAAGCATCAAATTGATCCTAGTGTTTAATGCACTTTCTATGATAGTTTTTATTATACCCAACTTGGATGCTCATCATTCTAGGACCAAATTCATAACCATAGAAAATAACATGCTGTTCTAAAATAATCTCAAAATAATATAAGTGAAGCATGAGAGATCAACAATTTCTTCAAAATTAAGCCACCGCCTTGCTCTAAAAGATATAAGTGAAGCACTAGAGCAAAAACTATCTAGCTCAAAAGATATAAGTGAAGCGCATAGAGTATTCTAATAAATTCTAATCAAGTGGGCTTCTCCCAAAAGGTGTGTACAGTAAGGATGATTGTGGAAAACTAAAAAGCAAAGACTAATATCATACAAGACGCTCCAAGCAAAACACATATCATGTGGCGAATAAAAATATAGCTCCAAGTAAAGTTACCGATTAACGAAGACGAAAGAGGGGATGCCTTCCGGGGGCATCCCCAAGCTTACGATTTTGGCTATTCTTGAATATCTTGGGGTGCCATGGGAATCCTCAAGCTTAGGCTCTTGCCACTCCTTATTCCATATTCCATCAAATCTTTACCCAAAACTTGAAAACTTCACAACACAAAATTCGACAAGAAATCTCATAAGCTCTGTTAGTGAAAGAAAGAAAAACCACCACATAAGGTACTGTAATGAACTCATTCTTTATTTATATTGATGTTAAACCTACTGTATTTCAACTTCTCTATGGTTCATACCACTTAATACTAGCCATAGATGCATCAAAATAAGCAAACAACACAAGAAAAACAGAATCTGTCAAAAACAGAACAGTCTGTAGCAATCTGTAACTATAGAGTACTTCTGGAACTCTAAAATTCCTAAAAAATAGGAAGTCCTGGGAAATTTGTCTATTGAACTACAGCAAAAAGAATCAACGCAAAAGCCTGTTTCTGTGAATTACTAAATATATTTTCGTATGCGCAAAGTTTCTGTTTTTCAGCAGAATCAAATTAACTATCACCATAGGTTATCCTATAGGTTCTACTTGGCACAAACACTAAATAAAACATAAAAACACATCTAAACAGAAGGTAGATGCAAAATTTATTACTAAACAGAAACAAAAACAAAAAACACAAATAAAATTGGGTTTCCACCCAACTAGCGCTATCGTTTAACGCCCCTAGCTAGGCATAAAAGTGAGGATAGATTTAAGTAGTGCCATCTTTGGCACTCAATTCATAAGTAGCTCGCATGATAGATTCATAAGGTAATTTAACTTTCTTTCTTGGAAAGTGCTCCATGCCTTTCCTTAATGGAAATTGGAATCTAATATTCCCTTCCTTCATATCAATAATCGCACCAATCATTCTAAGGAAAGGTCTACCAAGAATAATACGACAATAAAGATTGCAATCTATATCAAGAACGATAAAATCTACGGGCACCAAATTCCTATTTGCAACAATAAGAACATCATTGATCCTTCCCATTAGATTTTTAATGGTGGAATCCGCAAGGTGCAAATTTAAAGAGCAATCATCAAGATCATCGAAACCTAGAATATCACATAAAGTTTTCGGAATCGTGGAAATACTAGCACCCAAATCACATAAAGCATAACACTCATGATCTTTAATTTTAATCTTTATAGTAGGTTCCCACTCATCATAAAGTTTTCTAGGTATAGAAACTTCCAAATTAAGTTTTTCATCAAAAGATTGCATCAAGGCATCAACAATATGTTTGGTAAAAGCTTTATTTTGACTATAAGCATGAGGAGAATTCACAACGGGTTGCAGCAAGGAAATACAATCTTCTAAAGAAAAATTATCATAATTAAATTCCTTGAAATCCAAGATAGTGGGTTCAATGCTATTTAAAGTCTTGACCTCTCTCATCCCTCTTTTGCCAAATTTAGCATCAAGATCTAAAAACTCCGAATCATATTAAGATTCATATTGCAAATCAAAGATATAATAGGGGAAACATCAATAACTTTAAGATCTTCATCATTATTTTCATGGGAACTATAATAACACGCCTTTATAAAGCAATCTTTCTTAGCACGCAATCTAGCTGCTATTTCTTTGCACTCATCAATGGAAATTCTCGTAGCTTTGAGAGACTCATTGATATCATGCTTAGGAGGAGTAGATCTAAGTTTCAAAGAATCAACATCAAGCGAGAGTCTATCAACGTTCCTAGCCAAATCATCAACTTTGAGCAATTTTTCTTCAAGCAAGGCATTAAAATTCTTTTGAGAGATCATAAATTCTTTCACGCTATTCTCAAAACCAGAGGGCATCTTATTAAAATTACCATAAGAATTATTATAGGAATTTCCATAATTATTAGAGGAATTACTAGGGAACGGTATAGGAATAAAGTTTCCTCTTTAAGCATTGTTACCAAAATTATTCCTACCAACAAAATTCACATCCATAGATTCATTATTATTCTCAATAAAAGTAGAAAAAGGCATATCATAGGGATCAATAGGAGCACTCTTAGTAGCAAACAATTTCAAAACTTCATCCATCTTTCCACTCAAAACATTAATTTCTTCTATAGCATGCACTTTTTTACTAGTAGATCTTTCGGTGTGCCATTGAGAATAATTAGCCATAATATTATCAAGGAGTTTTGTACCTTCTCCTAAGGTGACTTCCATAAACGTGTCTCCCGCGGCCGAATCTAAAAGATTTCTAGAAGCAAAATTCAATCCGGCATAAAAATTTTGTATGATCATCCATATATTCAAACCATGAGTAGGGCAATTGCGAATCATCAATTTCATTCTTTCCCAAGATTGGGCAACTGTCAGGACCCCGACTCAATGCCACATCGATCTAGCATGTAACACCTCATATCACTTTGCGGCCTCACGCACGGTATCCCCACGGGTGTCGCATTACCTTTGCCCGGGACCGTTTGCGCCTTTTGACACACGTATATGACAGTGTCGCTAGCATCCATATGATAAGGAGCCCGGGCTGACATGGCTAGTCGTAAACCCAAAGTGGCACAGACTTACAGGGACAGGCATCCATGACCCAGCATCGAACGTGTCGGTCATCAGCGAGTGAATCCAGGCTGTAGCACTGGGCTAGCAGGACTCCGGTGAACCGGGCTGTAGCGGGCTAACATGACTCCGGTATTCATCGCGTGACATTTCCCCGAAGGGACAGACACAGGAACGAAGAAGGACACATGCCGGCCAGCCTAAGTGTCCCGGAGCAGTAGCAAGCTACCATGGCTCGGTGGAAACACTAGGAGACATTTCCCGGTAAGAGAGGCTACCAAGGATAAACAACTAGGTTGTCAGATCCCACACATACCAAGCATTTCAATAACATACACACAATATGCTCGATATGTGCAAATACAACATGGCATCACAACATGACTCTACAACTCAAGTATTTTAATCAATAGGCTCCGAGGAGCGAGATATTACAAACATGGGTCTCACGACCCAACAATCAGAGCATACAAGTCAAAGCACAAGCGGAAGCTATCATGTCTGGGTACAGACATCTATAAATGAAAAAGGCCGAGAAGCCTGACTATCTATCAGATCCTGCCGGGGCACAAGATCGTAGCTGAGGTAACAAGCTAAACGTCGAAGTCCACGCGAAACTACTAGTGAGACCGAAGTCTCTCTGCAAAAACATAAAATAGGCAAACGTGAGTACAAATGTACCCAGCAAGACTTACATCAGAACTAACTACATATGCATCATTATCAACAAAGGGGATGGTGGGGTTTAACTGCAGCAAGCCAGCTTTGACTCGGTGGCTATTCTGAACTACGACTGCAATGTAACTCTTTTGAGGTGGCGCACACGAGTCCACATATTCCCCATATCAATACACCACTATGGATCCGCTCCCGTCTCCCTACGAGAACGCCATCCATAGCACTCACGCTTATCTTGCGTATTTTAGAGTATCCACTTTCACTTGTCTATGAACTGATATAAGCAACCCAGAAGTCCTTTTCTGCGGACACGGCTATTCGAATAGATGATATTAACCCTGCAGGGGTGTACTTCTTCATACATGTTTCCACCACTTAGCGTCTGCACACGACATGTGCTCGGCAGACTTCAAGCGAAAGCCGACGTGGGTGTAGACCACGACCTACCTAAACACCTAAGTCTCTAGTCCAGGTTTATCGCCTATTCGGGTTCCATCCATGAGGAGATCCGGCCGGAGTTTCGCTCACAGCCCCAAACGATGTGAACAGGGTTCCGTGACACCAAACGGGTGCCCGGTTTATCCGGCCACGTGCCTACCGCATCACAGCCCACCCCTACGGTCAGCGCTGTCCACGACCTCCAGCATACTACAAACACCAGAAACTACTTGCAACTCCTGGACAGAGGACAAGGGTGAATAAGAAGTCGAGCGGGGTCATATTTCAGGGCCCAATGTATGGTAGTAGCTGAATCATGGATCACAAACACAGAACTCAGTTCCTGAGGACGGCTGCAATGAGACAACCCACCATGTACTCCTACATGGCCTCTCACCGCTACCTTTACCAAATCGTGTTCACACACTTAGCTCACACACAGTAGGACATGTTCACACGCCTCTGATTCATCCCCGATGAATCAGACCTGACTCAACTCTAAGCAGTAGCAGGCATGACAAACAAGCATGAATGAGTAGGCACAACAGGGCTCAAACAATTCCTACTCATACTAGTGGGTTTCATCTATTTACTGTGGAATGACAGGTCATGCAAAGGATAAAGGGGTTCAGCTATCGCAGCAAGTAACAGATGAACCGTTGTTGTCCTAATGCAGTAAAAGAGAGCAGGAGCGAGAGAGTAGGATTGTATCGGAATGAACAAGGGGGTTTTGCTTGCCTGGCACTTCTGAAGATAACATTGAGTCTTCATCAGTGTCAACGACCACATCATCGGTATCACGTCTATCGAGAGGGGACAAATACCGGCAACACAGAAGGAAACACAATCAATGCAATGCACAATATGATGCATGATCATGACATGGCAAAATGAATGTGTTTTGAGCTAATGCAACTAGCAACAGATTAAATGAAGTTGGTTTGAATACAAGATTCAAATTCAAACTCCATATGTGATTATTCAAATGCCATTTAATTGATTTGTGCTAAACAGCAGCTATAAGTTGTTCTAACATGCATGAAAATGGTACAGATGGATTCCTTGAATTTTTCTGATAATTTTTCATATATAATTTATTTAATTTGGAGTTACGGTTAATTTTCTATGATTTATTGAAGTTTTAGGCATTTTCTGGAATTTCCTGATTATTTTTAAATCCAGAAATACTTATTGCGTCAGCCTGACATCATCATGACGTCAGCAGGTCAACTGGGTCGCCCAGAGTCAAACCTGACGTGTGGGGTCCACACGTCAGTGACTAACTAACTAACCTAATTTAATTAGAGCCTGGGCCCGCATGTCAGTGTCAGCAGAGGGGGTAATTAGTTAAAATAGACTAAACTAATTAACAGGGGGGGCTGGCCCCACCTGTCATCGACCCAGGGGGGGTCAAACCCCTGGTCAACAGGGCCTAACCCGCCGGCGGTGAGTCGCCGGCGAGGCCGAGGCGGCGGAGGCCTTCGGGTTTCGTGCTCCGACGACCAAACGGACGGAGGAGGGGCTCTACGCGTAGCTGGGAGTCGCCCGCATCCATCTGTGCAAACGGCAGGGGCTGAGGTGGCCCGAGCTCACCGGAACGGGGCCCGCGGCGGCGACCGGAGTTCGGGCCAGCACGGGCACGGGGCTACGCTTGGCGAGCGAGCGAGCTGAGAGGCTGGGCAGCACCTGCTAGTCATGGGGAGCACTAAGAGCAGCTCAGTGGGGCCAGGGGAGCACGGAGGCTATGCGTGCAGCAGCAATGGCGGACGGTGGCTTCGGTGCTCGTGGGGAACGGCGCTACGGCATGGAGGGGAGCATGCTGAGTTAGGGGAGAGGGTCAGTGACTCACGGCGATGACGAGGGGACGCTCGGCGAGGTCGGGGACGGTCCGGAGCCGGCGAATTTGACGAAGATGGCCGGCGGGTCCGAGGTAGAAGACGACGGTGATGGCGGCGATGCAGGGCTTCCGGAGGGCTGTGGATCGGTGGGAAGGAAGAGGGGGTCGAGGCGGAGCTCCTGGGTGCATCGGCGAGGCTAGGGGTGGCCGGTGGCCATGGGTACGGCGACGATGACGGCGAGCTCCGCTCGGTGGTGTGCGCGGGAGGGAAGCAGAGGAGGGAACGGGGTCCAGGGGAAGAGAGGGGAGGTGCAGGGGGCGAGGGGGAGTGCGTGGCTCCCTCGGGTGCCTCCAGCGGCGAGCAGGTAAGCAGGAGGTGGCCGGAGCGTGCGCGCGCGCGTCGGGCACACGCCCTCCTGCCTACTGGCAGGAGGTTGAAGACGGTGGCGACCACGGTGGGCTGGGCCGCACAGTGCTGGACCAGCACAGGAGCTGGGCCGGCTCTGGTGGGCTGCACGGGTGAGGCCAGGTAAGTCCAGGTAAGTTCTGTTTTATATTTTTCTGTTCTGTTTTGTTTTATTAATTTATTTTGCCACTGTTTTGAATTTTAAAATAATTCAAACAATGCCAAAAACTCCTCTGAATATTTTATATTGCTAGATGGACTTTTCCAAAAGCTTATAAAATATTTCAGGGGTATTTAAATTATATTCTAATTATATGAATATAATTCAAATTCAAATAGCTAATGAATTAAATCCAAAGTCCCAAAAATAAATCCTTAAAAATGTTCAATATTTTGGTTGGGACCAGAACCCTTACCAAAAATTATCAAACATTTAAGAAGAGCCTTTTGGAGCAATGAATGAGATTTCTAGGGTTTTTGCCCCTCTTTTATTTAGGGTTTTGAGGCTTCCAATATTCCTCAATTCAAGTTTCAAAAATATAGACATGATGCACACATGAAGCTAGCCTAGAGCAATGCCAGAAACTAGGGATGTGACAACTCACCCCCACTAAACAAGAATCTCGTCTCGAGATTCAAGCGTAGGGTAGGATGAAGGGGAAACGCAAACTAGTATAATCTTCACGATCCAGGGTGCACTTCAAATGAACGTTGATTTGAACACCATTATTGTCTTGAAGTCTTGCTCTGAGAAATCCTGTCGACATGACATGGAGGGAAGAAGGAGACTCTAGAAGGGTCGATCTTCTCGAAGATCGAACAACTCAGGATTAACTCACGGAATGAGACATAGCAACATCTCTCGAGCTGAGAGATGAAGCACACCTCTAGAGAAATGGAGTGGAACAGATGACGAAGGTTCACTAGGTAGACAACGATTCCACACCTAAGAAGGTGGTGAACGGTTGTCAACGTAGCGAGGAGTTGAGTTGCCATGATACCACGACGAAACATCCTGGAGGGGGGTGATTCGTAGATTATTATCTTAAGTGGCAAAAAGAATTACCTTTGATATAGAGATCGTTAAGACTCTCTATATCAGCCTAAGGCAAATCACAGCAATCGATTGGCGGGGTCGGTAGAATGGCATACTTGGACTTGGATGATGTGGATTACCTTGTTGAAGACAACGTAATGGATGATTTTGCTTATCACCGGAAATGGAAGAGACCCATGGTAGAATGGCACATTGGCGGTGCAAGCTGGGAACAAAATGCAAATGCTGGGAATGATTCTGGTAACTGGGGAAAGGCTCAACAATAAAGAGTTATTCCACTATTGGAATGGTTATAGCATAACCGAGGAAACTGAGAGCGCTATACAGTTAATGCCGACGATCAAACCTAGCACTTGCGCGTGCTCTCAAGAACTTGAGCAATTCCATAATCATCAAGGTTTTACCAACATCCGTGTCAAGGGTCCCGTAACACAACTTACTACCATGTTGAAGGGTGATGGAGGATGCAGATGCAAGGAAGATAACACTTTCTCAGATTTCACCTTAGCGAGGCCAAGGAGATAAAAATCTGGATGATCGACCGAGAGACATTTAGCACTCCGCTTCTAATGTTCTCCTTGATGTGCTAGTGTAACCCATCCATAGATATGGTTTGATATCTAGAACATCAAGTAAAAGGTCGGACTTCGGGAACACAAAAATCCATAGGGGCAACTAGGGAGTAAATCCTACGAAATCCCTATGGGGGGGGTGGCCAACTTCCTCAAACAAGATACTATAATAATAGGTCTACCGGATGGGTGTGTTGGCCCCGACATCCACCTTACCGGTTATCGAGAGACCAATATTATAGTTCTTAGGGAAATGTTCCAACCATCATATCTGCCTGAGATTCAGCTCTGGTTGGTGTTAGGATATTCCAGGCTCATCGAGTCTTAGGAAGAAAAATGAAAGTTTGCAACACAAATCGACGAGATGACGTTGCGGGATTCTCGGGAGATGAACTACGATAGCAAGCTCCAAAACATGAGCTGGTTCTGCTACTAACATGTGAACACGTTGTCCCAGACAAGCATGACCACATAGTAGTCTTATAATAAAACACTACCGAGTTCAGGAGGGGGAACCATCAACGAGGGTATCGAAATCCCTACATAAGTCCGGATTAGCTCTTATGAAGGAACTCCTTCTCCTTGAACAAATCAATCAGTGGCTTGGTGTGCTCGGGACACCTATGGAATGGAGGTTGCAAGTCTCCGAACCACAGAATACTTCGCACGTATGCATGACTGATTTGGGATGATTCCAGAGGAAGCAAAACTAACTTTCTCAAATTCACGGCGGCAACTTTCACCAAATGCACGTGTATAAGAGGAAGTCACTCCTTACAACCGACATGCTTCATGAGCTAGCATGAAGAAATGCTTTCAAAAGTTTCCAACACTAGCTTAATGTTCAACAAAATCATGGAGGAGACAATGACGTTGTCGATGGGCTCAACAGCAATTCATCTGGGTTTCCTTATCACTGGACTTCCACCATCATGCGAACACGGTGATAGCATTGGTCAGACCCAAAAGATATAATGGTGTATGCTCGAGGGATCAACCACGAGTAAGACAACATTACGAGCATCGTTGGTACTGATTTGACTTGACGATGGCCCACACTCAAATCAAAGGATTGATAAGACAATAGGTCCAACAACTGATCACAGGGACCAATCGATGAAGATATCATCTTTCTTCAACACACACTACACAAGAATATCCCTTTGGAACGAACTAAGTCAGACAAGCTTTTATCTTCCAACTCTCCAAGTTGTTGTCTAGCTTAACCAACTAGCTCAGGGATATCTAACACCGATTCTTGGAGAGAAGGTGGTTCATAAGAAACCAATTTGATCACGAGCTCAACATAACGGTCAGGTGACGACCTGGTGATACTTCCGAGAAGACATTCAGAAAATCACGAACCACCGGTATGTTACTAAGCTCGAGAACAATCTCGCTTTTGAGGGCAAGACGATATGATCAAATGAGTAAGGATTGGCACTATCCTAACTCACTGATCGGAGAGTGCACCAGAAATAAGGACTAGGTAGCACAATCAACCTTAGGGTGACGATTCAATAATCAACATGCTAAGAATGAGGTTATCGTCCATTTAACTACCAAGCAATGGAGTTGCTAGCAGTATTGATTTCACACATCACAATTCATTTGTCGGTATTCCGGTTGCATCAACACGAGGGCCGAGGAATGAACAGTGATGGCAAGAAGTATCACTGTACCAAGAGTTCATGGGATGGTGTGCAATTCCTATAACAATCCCGATATAAAGATGGTAATACTCCAAGGTAGAACAGAACAAAAGCTGGATTGGCATTTGATCTGCGGAATACAACTACTTTGACCCAATCCTAGATATGGAAGAGGTACTGGAGTTTGTTTCTCCTAGTCATTCCGGAATAGAATGGCTTGACAGACCACAAGAGTCATAGGCATCGATGAACGAACGCACGCATACTCTTGACTATCAATTGATAGACGAGGGTCAGAATGCAACTAAAGAGAACAACTCAAAGGAACACATAACTTTCTGAGTTGTGGATGCATAGATTAGTATGTCGAACCAAGTTCAACATATTTCTTCCGGATAACCCATGCAGAAAGGTAGAACTGGCAGAGTCATGATTTATGAATGGAGAACTCCTCAAGAGTACTCTAATTGTGAATTTTTTTTTGATCCAATAAACATCTGCCATAAGTAGTTCATGGTATTTGGAAGAAGAAGATACCACGGACTTCAAGGACTATCGCAAAGGTTACTAATATCCTAAAGGCACTAGCAATTACTATCCACATGAAGTAGGTAGAGTGAATCTCGGGTTCAGAACCCAGGAGTAGAATACCTACTACTAAGTAGCATCACGGGATGCTTCCGAGAATAAAGGCCAGAATCTTCACACTAGGACACAAATCATGGCTAGACCACTAGATGATCCCCTAAGCACTTAGGGTCATAATAATAATTCCAACATATATGTCGAGGCAATAATTACCTCAACACACCGATTAGTGTGGTTAATCTGGCCCATGGGAACATCGGAAACAGAAGGAAGGGATTTGCAAATGCATCGGACTATTTAGAAACCTGGGATGACTCGGACAGCATAACGGCTATAATTGCTCAAAAAGATTTGAGACAATCACAAAAATGGTGGCATAACCACTCAGAAGCACAATATCAAGGTTCCGAGATCAACAATTAACATACGGAAGCAGTAAAAACTGAACAGAGGCTTAAGTCCAAAAATCTTATAAGTCTACGGATTAGTAACACATGATCCTGGTAGAAAGAAAAGATAGCCTAGTTCTTAATCCCCGCAGGAAAGATAAGATAACTCAGATCAGAAGGGCATGAGGTATAAGGAGTAAAAAGAGCCTTACATTCCATCCCACAATCAATTCCCTTATATAACTAAAGAATTTTCTAGACTCAACTTCGACCAGTTTGGCTTGGTAATCCTACAGGCAGTCAAGCTCTGATACCAACGCTGTCAGGACCCCGACTCAATGCCACATCGATCTAGCCGGTAACACCTCATATCACTTTGCGGCCTCACGCACGGTATCCCCACGGGTGTCGCATTACCTTTGCCCGGGACCGTTTGTGCCTTTTGGCACACGTATATGACAGTGTCGCTAGCATCCATATGATAAGGAGCCCGGGCTGACATGGCTAGTCGTAAACCCAAAGTGGCACAGACTTACAGGGACAGGCATCCATGACCCAGCATCGAACGTGTCGATCATCAGCGAGTGAATCCAGGCTGTAGCACTGGGCTAGCAGGACTCCGGTGAACCGGGCTGTAGCGGGCTAACAGGACTCCAGTATTCATCGCGTGACATTTCCCCGAAGGGACAGACACAGGAACGAAGAAGGACACATGCCGGCCAGCCTAAGTGTCCCGGAGCAGTAGCAAGCTACCATGGCTCGGTGGAAACACTAGGAGACATTTCCCGGTAAGAGAGGCTACCAAGGATAAACAACTAGGTTGTCAGATCCCACACATACCAAGCATTTCAATAACATACACACAGTATGCTCGATATGTGCAAATACAACATGGCATCACAACATGACTCTACAACTCAAGTATTTTAATCAATAGGCTCCGAGGAGCGAGATATTACAAACATGGGTCTCACGACCCAACAATCAGAGCATACAAGTCAAAGCACAAGCGGAAGCTATCATGTCTGGGTACAGACATCTATAAATGAAAAAGGCCGAGAAGCCTGACTATCTATCAGATCCTGCCGAGGGCACAAGATCGTAGCTGAGGTAACAAGCTAAACGTCGAAGACCACGCGGAAATACTAGTGAGACTGAAGTCTCTCTGCAAAAACATAAAATAGGCAAACGTGAGTACAAATGTACCCAGCAAGACTTACATCAGAACTATCTACATATGCATCATTATCAACAAAGGGGATGGTGGGGTTTAACTGCAGCAAGCCAGCTTTGACTCGGTGGCTATCCTGAACTACGACTGCAAGTAACTCTTTTGAGGTGGCGCACACGAGTCCACATATTCACCATATCAATACACCACTATGGATCCGCTCCCGTCTCCCTACGAGAATGCCATCCATAGCACTCACGCTTATCTTGCGTATTTTAGAGTATCCACTTTCACTTGTCTATGAACTATGCAAGGGGTCCAAGTTTCCATATCCGAGGAATCCGGCTATTCGAATAGATGATGTTAACCCTGCAGGGGTGTACTTCTTCACACACGCTCTCGCCACTTACCGCCCTGTACACGTCATGTACCTCGGCAACCTTCAAGCGGAGGCCGGGCGAGGGAGTCGGCCACGACCTGACTAACCGAACAAGTCTCTAGTCCAGGTTTATCGCCTATTCAGGTTCCATCCGCAAGGAGATCCGGCCGGGGTGTCGCTTACGGCCCCAAACGATGTGTGCAGGGTTCCCAAGCCCACCAACCGGGTGCCACTTGGTACACCGTGCCACTGTGCCTAGTCTGTCCCAAGCCCACCTGTACCGGGTGCCACTTGGTAGACTACTAACACTACCTACAAACACCAGAAACTAGTTGCAACTCCTGGACAGAGATCATGTTGATTAATAAGTCGAGAGGGGTCGAGTTACCGGAACCCAATGTGTGGTAGTAGCTGTTCATGGATCACAAACACAGAACTCAGTTCCTGAGGACGGCTGCAATGAGACAACCCACCATGTACTCCTACATGGCCTCTCACCGCTACCTTTACCAAATCGTGTTCACACACTTAGCTCACACACAGTAGGACATCTTCACACGCCTCTGATTCATCCCCGATGAATCAGACCTGACTCAACTCTAAGCAGTAGCAGGCATGAAAAACAAGCATGAATGAGTAGGCACATCAGGGCTCAAACAACTCCTACTCATACTAGTGGGTTTCATCTATTTACTGTGGCAATGACAGGTCATGCAAAGGATAAAGGGGTTCAGCTACCGCAGCAAGTAACAAATATGTCGTTGTTGTCCTAATGCAGTAAAAGAGAGCAGGAGCGAGAGAGTGGGATTTTATCGGAATGAACAAGGGGGTTTTGCTTGCCTGGCACTTCTGAAGATAACATTGAGTCTTCATCAGTGTCAACGATCACATCATCGGTACACGTCTATCGAGAGGGGACAAATACCGGCAATACAGAAAAAAGCACGATCAATGCAATGCACAATATGATGCATGCTATGACATGGCAAAATGAATGTGTTTTGGGCTAATGCATCTAAAACCAGATTAAATGAAGTTGGTTTGAATACAAGATTCAAATTCAAACTCCATATGTGATTATTCAAATGCCATTTAATTCATTTGTCCTAAACAGTAGTGATAAGTTGTTCTAACATGCATGAAAATGGTACAGATGGATTCCTTGAATTTTTCTGATAATTTTTCATATATAAATTATTTAATTTGGAGTTACGGTTAATTTTCTATGAATTATTGAAGTTTATACAATTTTCTGGAATTTCCTGATTATTAATAAATCCAGTAATTGAATTAATGCGCCAGCCTGACGTCATAGTGACGTCAGCAGGTCAACGGGCTGGTCCGGGTCAAACCTGACGTGTGGGACCCACACGTCAGTGACAGGGGGTTAACAGGGGTTTATTTAGTTTAATTAAAAGGTTAGGGGGGGTCGGGCCCACTGGTCAGCGTCAGGGGGGGTTTATTTTAGTTTAATTAAGGATTAAGACACTAGGGCCCACATGTCAGTGTCAGCAGGGGGTAATTAAATTAAAATAAACTAACTAATTAACAGGGGGGCTGGCCCCACCTGTCATCGACCCAGGGGGGGTCAAACCCCTGGTCAGCAGGGCCTAACCCGCCGGCGGCTCGTCGCCGGTGGCAACAGGCGCGGCGGAGGGCGCGGGCTCGCTCCTCCGGCGTCCAAATGGACGGAGGAGAGCGGCTACGGGGAGCTGGAGCTCACCCGCGCCCATTTCAGCAAGCAGCAGCAGCTAGGGCGGCCGGAGACGATGGCCTCGAGCTCGGCAGCGGTGGCCGGAGCTCGGGCGTGCTCGGTTTCGGCGTTACACGGCACGGCGGGCGCGGCCGATGGGCTCTACGGGATGCTGGGGTCACCAGGAACACCCGGAGGCAACGAACGCAGGCGGAGAAGCTCGGGAGCACGGAGCTCACCGGCCATGGCGGACGGCGGCTTCGGAGCTCGTGGGGCGGCGGCTATAGGGCGCAATCGAAGGGGGAAAGAGGGAGGGGAGGCGTAGGAGCTCACAGCGGTGCCGTAGGGATGGTTAGCCGGCTCGGGGGCGCGCCGGAGTGGCCGAATCGACGGAGAAGATCCTCGGCGGCCGGCGAGGGGAAAACGTCGGGGGTGGCGTTCCGGGGCTCTTCTGGTCGCGTGACACGGCGAGGAGGTCGAGGGAGGACCGGCGGAGCTTCCTGGGGCGTCGGTGAGGCTAGGGGTGGCCGGTGGCCATGGGTACGGCGACGATGGCGGCGAGCTCCGCTCGGTGCTGTGCGCGAGAGGGAAACAGAGGAGGGAATGGGGTCCAGGGGGAGAGAGGGGAGGTGCAGGGGGCGAGGGCGTCTCCGTGGCGTGAGGGGGAGGCTCGGGAACGCCTCGGTGGAAGCAGGAGGTGGCCGAGGCGGCATCGGCGCTCGCCACCGAGCTGCTTCGGTGCGAGGGGAGGAAGAAGACAAGGGGGAGGAGGTGGGCTGGGCCGGCCAGGTGGGGGGGGGGAGCTGGGCCGGCTACAGGTAAGTGGCCCAGGTACTTCCTTCTCTCTCTCTCTTTTATTTCTATTTCAGTTCTGTTTTCTTTTTTTTTTAATTCTTTTGCCACTGTTTTGAATTAAAATAATAATTCAAACAATGCCAAAGCTCCTCTGAATATTTTATATTGCTAGATGGACTTTTCCAAAAGCTTATAAAATATTTCAGGGGGTATTTGAAATTATATTCTAATTATATGAATATAATTCAAATTCAAATAGCTAATGAATTAAATCCAAAGTCCCAAAAATAAATCCTTAAAAATGTTCAATATTTTGGTTGGGACCAGAACCCTTACCAAAAATTATCAAACATTTAAGAAGAGCCTTTTGGAGCAATGAATGAGATTTCTAGGGTTTTTGCACCTCTTTTATTTAGGGTTTTGAGGCTTCCAATATTCCTCAATTCAAGTTTCAAAAATATAGACATGATGCACACATGAAGCTAGCCTAGAGCAATGCCAGAAACTAGGGATGTGACAGCAACATGCTCATGATCAAGTTGTTTAAAATTCATAATATCGTTCCTAAGGGAGATGATCTTAGCCGGAGGAAAATGCTTAGAGATGAAAGCATCTTTTCACTTGTTCCATGAATCAATACTATTCTTAGGCAAAGACGAAAACCAAACTTTAGCACAATCTCTAAGTGAAAATGGAAATAACTTCAATTTGACAATATCATTATCCGTATCTTTCTTCTTTTGCATCTCACACAAATCAACAAAGTTGTTTAGATGGGTAGCGGCATCTTCACTAGGAAGGCCGGAGAATTGATCTTTCATAACAAGATTCAGCAAAGCAGTATCGATTTCACAAGACTCAACATCATTAAGAGGAGCAATCAGAGTGCATTGGAAATCATTATTATTGTTATTGGAGAAATCACACAATTTGGTATTATCTTGCGCCATCGCGACAAGTAATCCAACACACAAGCAAACAAAAAGGCAAACGAAAGAGAGAGGAGATTGGGAAAGAGAGGGCGAATAAAACGGCAAGGGTGAAGTGGGGGAGAGGAAAACGAGAGGCAAATGGCAAATAATGTAAATGCGAGGGAGATGAGTTTGTGATGGGTACTTGGTATGTGAATCACCGGGAAGAATTACGAGAACCAATATGCTTGAGGGGATTTAGATGCAAAAGAAAGAAGAGATAATGAGCTGATTAAAGAACACTTGAACGAAGCACCGAGATAATTGGATAATGGTAGCTGAAATGTGAGGACAAGGAATTCTTCTGGAATGACGGCCTCCGGTGAAAGAAATGGAAAAACAACTCCTGACATACTCCGAATGGTTAAGAAAAGAATATCTGACAAATGGAATAATTCGCGAGGATAACATGAAGCTAGAACCACGAAACTTCGATAGAATGGACAAGATTTAGAGAAAAAACTCTTCTTCGGTCTTCAAATGACGATGGGAAACACCACCAAAATTACTGAGATACTCCGGGAGAATGAAAAAAAACCAAAAAAATTGAGCCAACAGTGAAAAGAATTTGAAAGCGATCTTGGAGAAGGCATGTGACTGATGAAATTCATTCTTACGTCACACTTGAAAAGAATTGAGAATAACTCCGGGGAAATTAGAAGAGTCGGGTAAGATCCTAGGAAAAGACCTGTGGGTTAGAGCCCACTAAAAAAACACCATTGTAAAGGATTGTTGAAGAGGTAGATGATGCACCGGAACAATTGAAATATTTGAATGAGGAGACAACCTCGAATTAATTGGAACACAGACGAATCTCCTGAGATGTCTTCCGAACTCCGGAATGATTGAATGGAGAGAGTAAACGAGCAGGGAAAACACTTTAACCAAGGGAAAGAATACGATCAACACCGAAAAACTTGAATTGAATCCACCGGAAAAGAAAAAGAGATGAAGAACGACGAACAAGACGAGAATTCACCGGTTGAAATAATTAAGGGAAGACTGAAGAGGCTCCACACAAATGAAATTGATGCTCGAAACAGACTCAGGCCCCGAGAAGAAGAGGGTGGGAGGGCGGGAAAACAAGGACAACTTGGAAGGGGAAAAACCGATGAATAACTTCAAGAGGAAACATCGGTTGAAAGCATGCAAATGCTTCGCACGAGTAGGATGGATACTCGATTATGGACTCCGGCTCCGAGATGACAAAGGGGTGGGCGGGTGGGAAAAAACAAGGACAACTTTGGTCAGGGAAACACCATCGAAAGAGAAAGAACTGACGACTGATCTTTCAAAAGATGACGAGGATTGAAAACACTCGAAGAGAAATGCGCCGGATTGAAAAGAGGATGGACAACGAACGAAAAACTAACCGCGTGATCCTAAAGAAAAATTTGAAGGGGAAGAGGAGTAACTCAAAACACCTACGTCAAGATTCCTCACCAGAGCGACGAAGGGGCTGAGGAGTAAAAAGAATTCCTACTCTCCGATATAACTAAAATCCGAAAACAATTTTCTTCTAAACTTAGCAACGACCAAACTACACGATCAACCAAGGGGGCTCCTATGGTCGGTCGAGGCTCTGATACCAACTTGTCACGCCCAAGATGCGACCCTATCCTAAAGGAACTCAAAGGTCCCACCAAGGATAGAAGTGCATCTTGAAGACGCTTTTTCAAGGTGGATATCATTACATCAACATTGCATAATAGATGGGGATACATACATAAGGCATAGAATGCCACACGAATACATCAATACAACATACATAAGATCAACATCTGACTACGGATGAAACACAAACAGAAGCTCAAACGACATCCACCCTGCTAGCCCAGGCTGCCGACCTGGAACCTATCCCCTGATCTAAGAAGAAGCAGAAGAGAACTCCAAAACAAGCAAACATCGCTCTCGCATCATGATCATCACAAAACATGTACCTGCAACTGTTGTTGTAGTAATCTGTGAGCCATGAGGACTCAGCAATCCCATTACCATGGGTATCAAGACTAGCAAAGCTTAATGGGAAAGGAAGGGGTAAAGTGGTGAGGTTGCAGCAGCGACTAAGCATATATGGTGGCTAACATACGCAAATGAGAGTGGGAAGAGAAACAATGGAACGGTCGTGAAGCTAGCAATGACCAAGAGGTGATCCTGAACTCCTACTTACGTCAAACATAACCCAAAACCGTGTTCACTTCCCGGACTCCGCCGAAAAGAGACCATCACGGCTACACACGCGGTTGATGCATTTTAATTCATATCTGGTGTCAAGTTATATACAACCGGATATTAACAAATTCCCATCTGCCACATAACCGCGGGCACGGCTCTCAAAAGTTTATACCCTGCAGGGGTGTCCCAACTTAGCCCATCACAAGCTCTCACGGTCAACGAAGGATATACCTTCTCCCAGGAAGACCCGATCAGTCTCGGAATCCCGGTTTACAAGACTTTTCGACAATGGTAAAACAAGACTAGCAAAGCCGCCCGATGTGCCGACAATCCCGATAGGAGCTGCACATATCTCATTCTCAGGGCAACACCGGATGAGACATCCTACAAGTAAAACCAGACCTCAAGTTTTCCCGAGGTGGCCCCGCAGTCTACTCGGTTCAGCCAGCACTTAGAGAAGCACTGGCCCGGGGGGGCTAAAATAAAGATGACCCTCGAGAGAGCGACTCCCAAGGGAAAAGTAGGTGGTGGTGAGGCAAATGGTAAAACCAAGGTTGGGCCTTGCTGGAGGAGTTTTATTCAAGGCGAACTGTCAAGGGAGTCCCATAAATCACCCAACCGCGTTAGGGACGCAAAATCCGGGAACATAATACCGATATGACGGAAACTAGGGCGGCAAGAGTGGAACAAAATACCAGGCATAAGGCCGAGCCTTCCACCCTTTACCAAGTATATAGATGCATTAATAATATAAGAGATATTGTGATATCCCAACATAATCCTGTCCACCATGGAGCAATCTTCAACTTCACCTGCAACTAGCAACGCTATAAGAGGGGCTGAGCAAAAGCGGTAACATAGCCAAGCAATGGTTTGCTAGGAAAGGTGAAAAAGGTTAGAGACTGACATGGAATTTGGGAGGCTTGAAGAACAAAAGATAGGTAACGCAACATAGCGATAGAACGAAGCAACTAGAATAGCAATGGTAGTAGTGAGATCCAAGGTGACGGTCATCTTGCCTGAAATCCCGCAAGGAAGAAGAACGAGTCCATGAAGAAGACGAACGGGTGAAGCCAAACCAAGCGTAGACGCACGAATCCTCACGATCGCAACGAAACAGGAACTAACGAGAAGGAGCACAACCGGAAAGAAGCAAACAACATGGTAAACGCACAACACATAAACAAGGCATGATGCACAACCAAATATGATGCATGACAAGATTAAATGTTGTTAACATGGCAAGAGGTGAAGCATAAGTAATGTAACAATTTAGGCAAGTTTAAATGAGGCCGGAAACAACAAACAACAATTCTGGAAAATCCTCATATGCATATTTCGAATTTGGTACTGTTCTGTCCTAAACCACATTTTAGAGTTGTTAAACATGCAAGATGAGTGCACCATGTTAAACTAGGCATTTTTCCACCCCATTTACATATAAAGTTTATTTAAAACCGAGCTATGGTTATTTAGTTATGAAATAAATCATTTGAGCATGTGATTTATGCAAATTAATGCAAACAACAATTTTAAATATTTTTAACAGGGATGAAAGTTGCATAACGTGAAAGAACATGAAAAACTGAGCAAGAAGCATATATGACATGTTTCATTTGGATGCATGGATATTTAATTATTAGCAATTCAAAATGATGGCATTGCTGTTAATATGCAAAACAAAAGGAAAACAATAAGGGACACGGGCAGGGGCAGCCACTGTCAATGACGAGTGGGCTCGGGTGCTGAGGTGGCAGGAGTGTGGGTGTGGAGAGGGGTGTGTGCACAGAGAGGATGACGAATGGGGTCCCACTGTCATACAGGCAACAGAGGCAAAAATTGGTGTTCTAAAAGATGTTCTCGAGGGGATTTGAACCCGGATCTCCCCGGTAGAACTCTGCTCACCGATCCACTGTGCTGCTGCTACTATTGTTGACACGATGGGGCACGGCTCTTGTTTTGAAGTATGGACCCGAAGGTCTGTGGTAAACTACTCACAACTCATCGGAGAGGCTATGGTGTTGATGTAGAAGCCCCCCATGGTTGATTCCCCCTTCGGTGGAGCACCGGCGAAGGCTCCAAGATAGGATCTCGCGGATACAGAAGGTTACGGTGGTGGAAATAGTTTTTCGTGGTCGCCTCTGATGTTCTCGGGGTACGTGGGTATATATAGGAGGAAGAAGTAGGTCGGTGGACTCCCGAGGGGCCCACGAGATAGGGGGTGCGCCTAGTAGGGGGGGCACCCTCCACCCTTGTGGCCAACTTGATTGTTTCTTGATTTGCACTCCAAGTCCTCTGGATCACGTTCATTCCAAAAATCATGCTCCCGAAGGTTTCATTCCGTTTGGACTCCGTTTGATATTCCTTTTCTTCGAAGCACCGAAATAGTCAAAAAAACAGCAACACGGGCTGGGCCTCCTGTTAGTAGGTTAGTCCCAAAAATGATATAAAAGTGTAAAGTAAAGCCCATAAACATCCAAAACAGGTAATATAATAGCATGGAACAATCAAAAATTATAGATACGTTGGAGACGTATCAATATCATATTCACCGTTTTTACTTGGGGAGGACATTTCTTCTGTCCTCCTGTGTCCGATGGCCGGGGCTCCTCGTCGTCATAACTATGCGGTGGCTTTTCCTTGTTTTCGGCATTCAACTTGCTGGCCTGTTTAAATACCCAACATTCTCTGTTGGTGTGGTTGGCTAGTTTATCGGGGGTGCCGTGGATTTGACATGAGCGATCGAGTATGCGGTCCAAACTGGACATGTCCGGATTGTTTCTTTTGAATGGCTTCTTCCATCGACCGGACTTGGAGCCACTGAATCCGGCATTGACAGCCGTGTCTTCGGTGTTATCGCCATTATTACGACGCTTGTGTCTGTTGCACCGGGGCTTGCCGTTACTATCTCTGGCGTCTGAACTGCCAGGATTTCTTGATGTGCTGTTGCTACGAGCCAACCAGCTGTCCTCGCCCGCACAAAAGCGGGTCATGAGTGTCGTAAGGGCTGCCATGGACTTCGGCTTCTCTTGGACAAGGTGTTGGGCAAGCCACTCGTCACGAATGTTATGCTCAAAGGCCGCTAGGGCTTAGGCATCCGGACAGTCGATTATTTGGTTCTTTTTAGTTAAGAACCGAGTCCATAATTTCCTGGCTAACTCTCCGGGCTATTGGGTTATGTGACTTAAGTCGTCAGCATCCGGTGGTCGCACATAAGTGCCTTGGAAGTTGTCGAGGAATGCGTCTTCTAGGTTCTCCCAACTGCCAATGGAGTTTGCTGGCAAGCTATTCAGCCAATGCCGAGTTGGTCCCTTGAGTTTTAGTGGGAGGTACTTGATGGCGTGTAGATCATCGTGGCGGGCCATGTGAATGTGGAGAAGGAAATCTTCGATCCACACGGGGTCTGCTGTCGCATCATATGGTTCTATGTTTATGGGTTTGAACCCTTCTGGGAATTCATGTTCCATTACTTCGTCAGTGAAGCATAGGGGGTGTGCGGCACCTCTGTGTCGGGCTACATCGCGACGCAGTTCGGATGAATCTGGTCTGTTGTATTCGGCCCGGTCGGATTTGTATTTTGTATATCCGACGTGGCGGTCATCGTCGCGCGTTGCGGCGCACCCCCGCGATCCGTAGATCGGTCTTGACTATCCTGCATTTTTTTTTCAATTCGTCTTGCAGGTCATGCGTGTAGCCCCGGGCCTTCGTGTTTTTATTTGTTTGGCGACGGGGTGCGGGCTGGTGTTCGGGCTGATATGCCGCTTTGTCTCGGCCACGAGGTGGCCAGTCGGCCGCATCCTGCGCTGGTAGTATAGGCTCTAGTGCCTCATCCTTGAATTGAGGTAACAACCTGCACCTCGGGTAACTTTTGGTTGGGCGCTCGAGTCCGTATTCCTCGGCTGCCAGGACCTCATTCCATCTGTCAGTAAGCAGATCTTGATCAGCTTGAAGTTGCTGTTGTTTTTTCTTCAGGCTCTTTGCAGTGGCTATAAGCCGGCGCTTGAAGCGCTCCTGCTCGATGGGATCCTCAGGCACGATAAATTCTTCGTCGCCGAGGCTCACCTCGTCTTCAGAGAGGGGCATGTAATTGTCATCCTTCGAGTCTCCATCCATTGCCTGTTCATCAGGGCTAGCTTGCCCATCCTCCCGTCCGGTTTGCTCGAATCTTGGCTGGGCGGGATTGTTCTCGTCTTCGGCATCATCCGGAGTGCTATTGTCTCTTGTGCCGATATCGCTATTTTTGTTATGGCGGGGTTTCGAGCGGCACCGCTGACGTCGGCACTTAGATTGCTTCTCGAGAGGGTCACCCTCCATTGCATCCTTTTGATCCTCGCCATTGTTTTTTTGGGTGTATCCACCATATATATGTCGTATGATGAGGTATCCGTCCAGCGCCGTATGGGCGGTGGTTCCTGCCCTTCCCCGGCATCGTCGTCCATACCATCGATGTCTTCGGAGTCGAAATCAAGCATGTCGGTTAAGTCGTCGACAGTGGCTATGAAGTGGGTGGTGGGTGGGTAACGAATTCCTTGGTCGTCCGCTTCCCACTCGAGACGGACATAGTTCGGCCAAGAGTTTCCCGACAGGGAAAGAGATTTTAATGAGTTAAACACGTCGCCCAAGGGTGAGTGCTAAAAAATATCCACGGGGCTAAACTCCATGATTGGTGCCCAACTAGGTATAATGGGCACAGATGTACGCGGTTCGGATCCTATGGCCGGAGACGAGTCCGAGGGTCCAACGAGACAGACCTCCTTGGAAATGAGATCTGTGTTCAGCTCCATCGCCGCTGAGTGTGCGGCCTTCGTGGCGGGTCCATCCACCCATCCTCGGATGGTGTGATCTTCTCTGGATTTAAAGCCGGGGCAGCTGCAGGTGTGATCTCCCGAATACAGTCCGATGGCAGATCTAAGTCATGCTCATCACGACCGTAGGGCGCACCTGTCATGGGCTCGATCCGTCGAAGATCAAGTCTCCGCGGATGTCGGCAGTGTAGTTCAGGCTTCCAAACCTGACCTGATGGCCAGGGGCGTAGCTATCGATCTGCTCCAGATGGCCAAGTGAGTTGGCCCGCAGTGCCAAGCCGCCGAATACGAAGATCTGTCCGGGGAGGAAAACCTTGCCCTGGATCGCATCGTTGTAGACGTTTGCAGGAGCCATCAAGTCTTATGGTGATGACGCAGTGGTACTCTCAATGAAAGCACCAATGTCGGTGTTAAAACCGGCGGATCTCGGGTAAGGGGTCCCGAACTATGCGTCTAAAGCTAATGGTAACAGGAGGCAAGGGACACAATGTTTACCCAGGTTCGGGCCCTCTTGATGGAGGTAATACCCTACTTCCTGCTTTATTGATCTTGATGATATGAGTATTACAAGAGTTGATCCACCACGAGATCATAGAGGCTAAACCCTAGATGCTAGCCTATGATTATGATTGTTATTGTCCTACGGACTAAACCCTCCGGTTTATATAGACACAGGAGGGGGCTAGGGTTACACAGAGTCGGTTCCAGAGAAGGAAATCTACATATCCAAATTGCCAAGCTTGCCTTCCACGCAAAGGAGAGTCCCACCCGGACACGGGACGAAGTCTTGAATCTTGTATCTTCATAGTCCAACAGTCCGGCATAAGCATATAGTCCGGCTGTCCGAGGACCCCCTAATCCAGAACTCCCTCAGCGGGTACACGTGATGGTGCACATTTATTTAAGCCAGACGGCGAACCCAAACAGTAGCTGCATTCATTCCCCTCCCGCCGCCTCTTCTCTGGTCACCGTCGCCTGGTAGCCATGGCCCAGCCGAAGGTAACAACATACGCCATACTCCCGCCGGAGCGGCGCTTTAATCTGGAAATTTTAGTGGTCATGCATGCTTCTTTTTGTGCTAGCACTCCTATATAAGGGTTGACCGGTCGCTTCCCGCAAACATGCGCGAGCGATGGAACAGGAAGGAGAAGGGAAGTGGGCTGTGGAGTAACGTTTTTACCACAATCTCTTAGGAAACTGAGTGCAATAATTGAGTAGTTTTGCAAACTACCAGTACTACACCTGAAATGGTTCAAAACCAATACTCCCTTGCCAACGCGTGCTTCCTACGAAAAACGGTCAGCGTCGCCCTGGAGCGTCAATGCCGCATTAATGCCCGGCCAAAGCAGAGGTGGCCTCTCACTGGCACCGGCGTTGGAGCAACGCGATGGCCGAGAGAGCGGCCGCTTCCCGGTGCACGCGACTGCTCCGCATCGAGGCTGGCCATAGGCCCTGTTTGGATCCATGGGTTAGAGTTAGTTTGAGCTAGTTGGGGACTAAATAGCCCTAAAGTATCCAAGCATGAGGGTTAAATTGGAGCAAGTTGCACCGAACCCACCAAAAAAAATATCCCACCCAACAGGTGCTAACTGGAGATAGTTCTCATTGGCCCCACTGAAAAACCACTTTTCTCTCTCCATCAAGTGCATTTATTGTCAATCTAACCCTGTCACCCAAACATCTCTTTGGCTACATTTAGTTCAGGGTTAATCATGAGTTAGTCTAACCTCTAGCTAAGTTAGAGTATCCAAACAGGAGCAGTATAGGACATGCAAGTTGCTCAAAGCATACAGTCAAATTCGGACGTGAAAGGATCTTTTTTTTAACGGAACGTGAAAGGATGTTCGAATGATATAATTTTCAAATTATATAAAATCTTATCAATAGTCAAAGGCATCCTCGAATAATACATTAGGCCCTATATAAAATCTTATCAACAGTCAAAACCAAGTGTTCTAAACGAGTTCAACACGAGAAACTAGACCCACTCACACCACAGCATGCCTATCTCGTTTGGTCTGTCGGTCAAAGCGTTTCCTCTTCTTAGCATAACAATAGAGTACAATACTATTTTTTTAGAATGCTCTTGGCATGTCGCTAACATGCGATGAGTTAACCGACCTCAATAGACGGGGAGCGAGAAGCAATACGGGCTGCTGGATTACTAGAGCTAGGTGTCGCACGGAAGCCAAGAAATATGGTGATAGTGTGGGTTAGCCATGTACTAGTATGATGTAACTACACTGGGATGTCGTGTTTCGTACTCTTCCAGTCCACTATGGAGATGATTGGTTGATTTTATATCGCTGAATAATATAAAATATTATGAGTGCAGACGCTCCACCACGAGGTTCCTTGCTCCTTCTCGGTCATTGGGAATCTATGTTTTTCCACTCTTTTTTTACATGAGCTTTGTTCATATTTTTGCCAACACGCGAGACATCTAGCATCAAGGTGCACGTGTCATGCAAGGATCGTTCCATCTATATTAAGAACATGTGGGACTGGAACTACGAGACGGACATGTACCCAGGAGTGCACGTACGAACCTGAGTAATGTAGCGCAGTAAGTGAAGTCGAAAGGCACAAATAGTATGAACATGCATGACTTATAGGCATTTGTCTATTACTATGTACCACTAAATGTTGTACGTGCAATGCACGGTGATGTTATGGAGTACGTGCCTAAGTACTCTACTACTACTATATATATTGGAGGCACATATTAGCTTTTATATTTGTTTACGTGTATGCCCCGAGACCTTCCAACTCGACGTGTCTTTCTCTCCGAGTCGCACTTTGTATCGTTCATACCACTAGTACTACTACGTGTGGTCTCCGACCCAGAAGTGGAAGAAGTGGAGACGCTCTACCACGCTATTTTTTTGCGCTGGGCTCTACCACGCTGTTCATGTCCCACTCCTTTCGCTGACGTGTGGGACATCCAGCACGTGCCGTGTTTGGCACTCTTCGTTGTAAGAGTTGAAACGCTAGCATTCATCAGAAATAAAAAATAAATATAAATCAGCAGTGATACTATACCACGCGGTTTCCTTGCTCCTCGACATCAGAAAGAATACTTCCGTTCGCCAACATGTGGGATGTCGACCATCCTGGTCCACTTGCCATGCACGCAGAACTCCAAGGGAGAGTCACCCCGGTCATCGCCCCGCGGCAATAATGACTAATGAGCCGTCAAATCACAGGCCCAACCTTTCCCACTATGAAGTTGTTCGAACGAAGGAACCATCATGACTTCATTGAATTCCGCTTCTTGAAGAAAACTACTGTACCAGCAGTACTGCTAGCTACAGTAGTTACTCCAGCAGAGGCCTCCTTTCGTTCATAGGATAGGAGTTTTATAGGAATATAAAAATCATAGGAAGTGAGATGACATGCATCTCAATTCCTATAGAGAAAGAGATGCCATTTGATGCATATGATAGGAATTTTTCCATTGAGTCTAGGCTAATGTACTGGTAATTTGCTCTAAAAACTACAATAGAAACTACTAGTACTGGTACATGCTCGTACTCAGATATAGACACACACACTAACTACTAGTACTACTACTTCTCACATGCTGGCCAGACGCCGTCGTTCTCCTTCCCGGCTTTGTCGACGACACCCCAGTGTGCTTGGATCTCCGCCGACCGCCCGTGCGTCCTCTTCTTTCTTGCGGCGGCGGGCATCTCTTTTCTTGAGTGCTTTCTGACTTTTCCACTCCCTCTGTGCGGCTTTGGCCACCTCTTGCTCTACCGCCCATTCGGCCTTGGCAGCTTCAAATTCCACCCACATAGGTGTGAGGTCGCGAGCGGCGATGAACTCGGCACGACGGGATGCCATTGCTCCCCTACCATTTTGTGTGCGGTCGTGAGTGGCGAGGAACTCGGCGCGGCGGGATGCCAATGCTTCCTTACCGGTTAGTGTGCGGCGCGGTGGCATGAACGATGCTTGGTGAGAGCTGTGGGGTGGAGTGGCCAAACAACCGTATAGTGCATTGGTTTGTCAAGAGCTCAAGGACAGAAGACGAGGGAAATTTGGATTCCCCTTCAATCCAGGTCATTTATTACCGAGTAAAATGCATTGGCGGTCATCGAACTTGTCTTGATAGCTCACTTTGATCATTGTATACGAGATATGGTGATTATACGGTCACTGGCTCAGCATATAGCTCCATATTTGTCTGGTTGAATAGTCAAACAGTCCGCATGCGCCTCTTCAGCTCGTGTTCTTTATCTAAATATGCGGGCCTACCTGTCAGTGGAGAAAGAAATAAAAACCAAAATTATGCGTATGTGGGGAATCAAACCACGGACTCGTCGCTGCAACACACACTCGTCAGTCAAATGAAAATGAAGCACTGTGTGTCAGGCACTCACACTCACGCTGTCAAACCATGCTAATGCATGCACGTCGCCCTCTCAATCAAAGTCCTGCTCCTGGTGCAACGCAAACGGCGACCCCATCACCTGCGCGCCTCGGTGTTGCCTGACATTACTGTTTAGAAGTTTGATCGAGGCCTACGCGAACGCCGAGCATACATTCACCTGGCTCAACACCAAGGGCCATACTCGGGAGTGCCTTGCTCATGTATATCGTCCATCACAATGACAATCTATAAAACAGCCTAGCTAGAGAGGGTACTATGGTACGGAGTATGTACGATCGTGAGCGACCGATCATGGTGGCACTGCACACGAGTGTGTGTCTGATCGATTCGTCCATTATTCGTAAGTTATGCATGGTTGTGTGGTGTCTAATGGTGGTCGTCAAAGGCTGGCAGGCAACAAGAGCGGTTGCATGGATGCCTGGTTGTCAATACGTGTCGCATATGCTTCAATGGCTCGTCATCCATGAGTTCACATTTTACCACCACGCCAGCGCCTGACCGCCCTGGCCTACCAAAACCCCTTCCATCGCTAGCGCGCGCTTCCCGCCTGAAACGGTCACCATCTTCCCAGAACGTCAATGCCGCATTCACCGGACTTAACTGCAGGTGCAGTTGGTGTGTCACTGACATGCGGGCCAGATGCCCGTTGGGACCACATGTCAGTAACACAACGCACCTGCAGTTAAGTTACTGAAGCAGCGTCCGCATTCACGCCCGATGAACCTACTCCGGCGCCAGCCATCCATCCGTTTGCCACGGCTCATTGCCATTCCTCCGCTATATTAACTTGAGCCCCAGCTTCTAGCCATAGCCAAAGACCCACACTCATTCTCCTCCGGTCCCTTCCTTCTGTCGGCACCAGTCCAACCATGGCCTCCTCGTGCTCCAAAGCTCTCTTGGACGTGTTGTCGTAGGAGCATAGGAAGGACATCGGCGGCTCCGCTCCGGACGCGCTCCAAAGCTCTCTTCGACGTACTGTCGCAGGAGCAGATGAAGGAGATTGCCGGCACCCCCCGGCCGCCCTCCGCCGCCACGACCATGAAGCCGGCGCGCGTGCGCGGGCGTAGCCGGCAGCGAGGAAGAGTAGTATATGGTAGGTCGCCGCCGCTCTGGTCCCAGGAAGGCCACCGCTACTCCACTCAATAGATGCCAAGCTTGGTGGGGTAAACATCGGCGGCCGATTAGCCGCTTGACGGCGACGTGGAGGCGGAAATCTTCACAACCTTATGCTCCGGAGGAGGAGGTTATCGAGGCGGATGAGGAGGAGGCAAAAGCAATGGCCGGCTTTCTTGGGTTCATGGCCAGACATGGTGGTCGGGTACCGGCAATCGTTTAGATTAGATTTACAGTAGGTTTTAGTATGGTTTGTGCGAATATGTAATGAATTTCGTCCAGTTTATAGGAAAAGTTTTCGAAATGTAATGAATTTCATCCGGTTAATTTGAAATTTTCTTTGTTTGCACGAATTCCGTCCGGTTAGTTCATATAGTTGTCGAAAGGTATGCGGGCAGGATCAGATGGCATCCATCAGTGTCCTTGGACAGATGCCGGTGTAAATTTGTGGGCCAGCGCTGGAGATGCCCTAACTATCATGATATAATCGCTAACAGTGCTCCATTATTTGGCAGGGGACAGTTATCCCTCGATCAAAATCCAATCCGCTGTGTTTCGCACTCCTCCCACGTAAGAGTGTAAACTCTTGCTTATATAAAAATGGAGCAAGTGGACGGCACTGTAGCACATCATATCACTCAAACTAGCCCACCTAACGTGCGGGAAAGCACCACCCTCGTCATTTTGTTCTGGATTTCTATCGATCGATCGCACGAAAATGTTATGCTTTGCAAGTTCTAAAGGAAAAGGCGGCACACTTACGACTCGTACGCGTCGCACCCCCGACATTCTGACTCACACGCCGCTCACCAAAGGGGACATGTGTTGTCTTGCAATTTCATTAACATGTGGGACTACAATTGAATAAACCGTTGATAGCCGAAATCTAATTGCTCTGCGGGCGTCGGCTGAGAAGAAAGACAGGGGAGGGAGAAGAGATCGCCTGCCCGCCGCGCACGGACTCCAAGAAATATATGGTGATAATGTGAGGTGGGCCATGCGGGAGTCCGGACCGCTTCCAAGCCCGCTGCTGACCGCCTTAGCCCACCAGAACCCCCCTCCCCCACCTCCCCGCGCGCGCTCCCCCCTCAGACGCCAGCTACCCGCCACATGCATGCATAACAAGTAGTACCAGTAAAATACTGGGCTATAAGCCCGCTTATGTGGAGGAGAGAGAGGCATTGACAAAGTCAAGGAGTGGGCTCTGCAAGAGGCCGTCTCTACACGAGCTCCTAGGTATAAAAAAACTAATTCCAAAAAAAGAGGCATAAAAAACAATTGTGTCTAAAAAAAGAAAGGTAAAAAACATTTGAGAGGAAATAGATAGAGAGAAAGTGAGAAAATGTTGTAACCTTATAGCCAACCTTATAGTCAATAGTATGGTAGTATTACATGAGGAAGGAGGGAGTGGTGCACATGCCAAGTTCACTGGGCTGCCGTGTTTCACACTCCTCCGTCGTAACAGTGGAGACAATAGCTTTCATCAAAAATAAACAATGAATACTCGTTGCTCGTCCTCTATATCGGAAAGAATACATTCATTCGCCGACATGTGGGACGTCGACCGTCCTGGTCCACCTGCCATGCACAAAATTATCCTGGTCTACCCCGGTCATATCGCAGGCCCAACCTTTCCCACTGTAAGTTGGTCGGATGAAGGAACCATCATGACTTCGTTGAATTCTGCTTCTTCAAGAAAACTTACTGTACCCGCAATACTGCTACCACACGCAAAGACTAGCCGGCACTGTACCACGTCATATCACTGAAACTCACTAGGCCAAACTAGCCCGCCTAGGTCATCTATTTTGGAACAGAGGGAGTATGTTTCTGTACTGCTATGATTTTGTGTTGTATGTCTCTATACTTTTGCTACGATTTTCCTACCCTATGAAGAAAATGAGGCCTGAATGTATACGTGTCGACTAAGCCTACAATTTTAGGAGCTTGGGCTATTGGTCGATCAACGACGGATAAGTATAAGCGTACCACGAGCTCATCAGCCCCAACATTTCTCTTTGGTGAGTGTTTTGCAAGTACTATAGCTTGCACAGTAGCTAGCCTACTAACACCAAGAATCATCAAACAAGCCCTGCTGATATGATAAACAGTTCAAACTTACATTTATGCATGCCATATATTACATCAAAAGCTGGTGAGGATACATCTGTTTCCATAACTCGGAGAGGGTTCGCATGATTCACTATAAAACAAAAGTAGCAAGTACCGCCCACACAAGACAGCGCACTAGCCCTAAGATGGTTTGATAACATGCATCGTTCTGGTAATTAAACACAGGGCAATGCAAACTACCCTGAAGGATTAGCGCGACCAACTATTTCTTGTCATCGATCTCTCGGGCAATGACCACAGCACAGATAGCGGCATGAGAATCGATCTCTAGGGCGATGTCCACATGACTGACTGCGACATCGGAATTGATCTCTGGGGCGATGTCCACAGGATGGACAGCAGCATCGAAATCGATCTCCGGGGCAATGTCAACAGGACGGACCGCGACATCGAAAACAATCTCTGCGGCGTTGTCCACAGGACGGGCCGCGACATCGGAATCATCAAGGACGTCCACCGGCACCTGCACAACCCTAACATATTAGCAAGCACATTACAAATAATACAAAACCACAACTATGGTAAGCCATTATTTTTTACCTTGTGCAGCTCACCGGGGGATCCCATCCCTCCGGGGGCCATCTCCTCATCCTCGATGGGGGCCATCACCTTGCCAGGGGAATACTGCTTCTCAACGGCGACTATCTCCTCAAACTCGGTCTTGAGCCTCGCATAGGTGGACATTAGAGTTTCTGGGGTAGGCACGGTGGGGCCCTTGCTGTTCTTCCAACTTTCTTTGAGGAGTTCGTCCGCCAACGTCGTCAACTCTTTGGCCAGTGCTTGTTTCTTGGAGTTCTTCGTCTCCATGGGTTGGCCCGCCAACATGGTCAACTCGTTGGTCGGTGCTCGCTTCCTGGAGATCGCTGTCTCCAGTGGGTTATCCGCTGGCAACTCTTTGCCTAGTGCTCCGGGATCCATCAATGAACTGACAAACAAAAAGCAATCGAAAGGAAACCACAATCGCAATGAAAACGGGAAAAGAATAGGTTGTGAGAATCGGTCAGTGCTTCACAAAAAGAAAATTCTTGGAATGAAAATATAGCAATATAATGTTATTCGCCCACCTTTCCTTCATCGGTACAGAAGAAAAATGGCAGAGTTGAGTAGCCTGGAGTGAGGTTTTCTTCAAGAAAGGGGAGAAAGGGCTTCAACGAGCATTGCAGTGAAATGATGGTTGCTTCGTCCAGTCCAACTTCGAGGCCACTTTACCACTGCTGGCAAAGGTGTGGGTTTTGTGATATGACGGGTCATGACGGCCACACCAGGGTGACCGGTGAGTCTCGACTGTAGCACCTCGTTGTGATTTGGTGGATGGCATGTGGGCCCAGATGCTTTGACGCCCCGTGTGTAGATAGAGCGGCTAGTCATATAGGAGTGCTCAATATTGTGCACCGCGACCAAGGCAGAGAGGAAAACGACAGAACTACGTAATTAATGCATGATTTTAATTAGGGTAGTTTTGTAAAGTACGAGATACATTCCTCCAATCACAAAATGCCTTGGTTGATGAGATTTGAGATTTGAGCCCTATAAACTGGAAGGGAGGGAGTACTGCACGCGGTGTAGTCTAGTCACTTGTTGAAATCTCTAGAAAGGAAAATACTCCTTTCCGGTTTACAGGGCCATACTAGCAAGTACTAGTACTACAATATTGGGCTCAAATAGCAATTTTGTCTCATGCAAGAGCCTGGCTATATGCGTGCTCCAAGGCACCGCACCATGCCCCACCCCTACACAAGGACTGCCACATGAGCGTTCGCGACTGCCATGTTCGGGTTGCGCTTGGCTCTTCGCCTCTTCGAGAAGATGAACAATGATGTTACTACTACTTCTACAGTATCGAATCCACTGCTACATGTCCGTCCACCTCGTGCGGGAGGGATAGCGTGTAGCGAAAGCTTCTACTAGTCCTACCAGCCACCACGCTCATGCGCGAGGGAAGGACGCAATTTCATTGACTTATTGCTTCTACCTTTGCGTCTATGACAGGTGGGCCCAACAGGTGGGTTGCCCACCTGTCATGCAGCCAAAGGCAGGTGTAGTTAAGGCACTGGAGCTCAGTCTGCGAGGGAGAGGGCGTTGTAGTAATCAAACTTCTCGGCCTTGCAAGAGTTGACGCGACACATCAAAGCACTTCACTCGATATATTTCAATAATTTGCGTTTACCTATGCATTAATTACGCAACACATCAAAGCAATGCACTCGATATAAGTCTTTTTAGACATTTCAAATGGACTACAACATACGGATGTATGTAGACATATTTTAGGGTGTAGATTCACTCATTTTGCTTCGTATGTAGTCACTTGTTGCAATCTCTAAAAAGACTTATATTGGGAAACGGAGGGAGTGCAACGCATGCATGCATTTCGTGACTTTACTTTTGATACTTGCATGTGTTTATTTGATGCACCTTGCCAAATTTTGACTATAAATTTAACTAACCAAATGTTCATGCATGTCACAAAAAATTACAGGGTTGTTTGGATTGTGACTGTGTTTGTCTTATGTTGCCACATTGTTTTTCCCACACTTTCCACACTTGCCTAACTTGAGTTGCTCAGACACACTTTGGCTTGCCTAAGGGAATCTTGCCACACTTTTTATGTCTATGACATGTGGAGTTCACTGCTAATAAAAAAAATATCTTATATTAGGTGTAGCTAATAAAAAAGACTTATATTTAGGAACAGAGGGAGTAGAAAATATAAATAATAATGCATGTTGGGGCAACCCATGTTTCCCATAATTTTAGCAGTGAGCTTGTTCACAATATTTATGAGGGGGTGGTTGTTCATTTAATGGAGGGACTTGTACCTGACTTGAACGATACAAAGTGCGACCTGGCACACCGTAACACCACTTGGAATAAGCGTGTAGCTATCTCAAAAATAATCAACAACTAAAAAACGGCGACCTGGCACGCAGTAGTACACAATTTTAAACGATTATTTTGATGGAGTGAAAAGGAAAACTACCCCACTATGTATATATAGGCCGGAGCCTCCGCGCTTGCTTGCTAGGGTTTCTCTATTCACACTCTCTCATCCTCTCCAGATCTAAACAAGATAGCGGTGATAACACTGTCTTTCTCCCTTTAAAAACACTGTCTTTCTATCCTCAGTGCTGGTTATAGATCCGGACGTATCCCCCTCCACGGTAAAGGGGAGGAGGGGGCAGCGTTTAGGCCGTCGTCGACAGCGAGGGAGGAGGCCCACTGCCGGCCGCACCGTTATCTCGGGCCGAGCGCCGGTGCAGGAGGTCCTCCAATCCCTTCGTTGTTTCCCTAGTGTGGGCGGATCCGGCCTCCTGTCGCCCACCTATCCACATCCTGACGACCTTCAAGTATGTCTTCATTCGAAACCGCCTTAGCTCTACTTCCCCAGCTCGCTACGACGCTGCATGTGCATCATTTTCTACCTCTCGGCCCCTCTCGATCGGATGGTCCAACGTCACCTATTTTTTTCTTCTATTATCAGAGGTAAAGCTACTTCATGGAGTCGAATCTTGTACTTGGTTCAAACAAGAAATAAAGTGGGGGTCGGGGAATTTAGTATGTACATCAGACTTTGTACAAACAGGAAGGAAAGGGGGTGAAAGTAGTATAGACTGGTCATCCAACCAGTCTCTTGGTCGAAAAGGCAAATATAGGGGTGACGCTGTACACAGTGGTATGACCAGGACTAGATTTGCTATCCACACATAGGAGTAGGTGGCTAGAGTGAACAAAAATGGGACCAACCCAGATATGTTTCTTGGATGTTTGTTTCTCGGGGCAACAAACTGTGAATCACCACTTTATGCCCCTGTTTAGGTACATGGTGCTGGACTGCTGGTGCACCCACTGTCCCATGCCCTTATACGAAATATTTAGTTGTTCTTAATCTAATGCCCCTGGTAAAATGAAGACATGGCACTGTTATAAGCCATGACAAGTTTAGACAAATGTTTTTGCCTGTAATTTTTGAGACTCTGACTGTTTCCCCTGTAGCTTTTTATGCAAATAGGGATATCCATTTCACCTGGTTGCTGTTGTGACCTTTTGGTGCACTGCATAAAACACTTCTTAAAAGAAGTGACTTTTGTGCTGTTTAACTAGAATGTCAGAATGGAACAGTTGGTTCATTTTAGTGGAACTGCACAAAGGGAGATCTGTGTTCCAATCCTCATCATCCGTATTGGCACCATAACCTTCCTTTAGGTAAGAATGATATTTAATGCATGTGTTCATCTCTATTTTGCGACTGCCATGAGAAAATAATGCTATTTTTACTAGTACACTTGTACTCCCTCACTGACAAAACCAATTCTGAAATAGAAGGCCAATCATGTACTTGGTTTCACCAACTAGTGAGGAGAAAGAGAAACAGAGCATGAAGAGGAAGAAGAAGAAGAATAAACAATGCCAAGGTGATCTTGCTGAATCCAGAGGCCTCAGTCGAGGCCATTCAAGGGCTCCGGCAACGACTACCTTACATGCGAGACGATCCTCTAGGGAGCCCTTCCACTTCTGTTGTCTCACTTAATTAATTAGGAGTGCTTAAGTATCACTAATTTATTGCTACCTAATTTTCCTGTCGGAGTTAAACAAATCTTTAGTAACACCCTATGCTGAATCATGTACGTGTGTATGTTTGTCTATGGAGGTGTATCATGTGGTGGAGCAGGGTGGGAATATTATTAGTGTCATGACATAATAGTGCTATTGTTTTGCATGTCAATTTATTGCCATTGGTTCAATGAGGCAATGTTTTGCGTATTGTCCATCATGAATTTGATGCTACTGTTAGAGTAATATGCTAATGTCTTTCTATCCTTTCTCACTAAGCTAATGAAGATTTCACCTTGTTCCTACTTGTGCAAAGAGGGATCATGTTGTGCCAATCATACATTTTAGTGGAACTAGACAAGATAATACAATGAACTGTATCCCGGCCAGTGCTTTAACTCTGTTGGAAGTTCTCGATAATCTTTCGATATAATCTCAGCACTGGTAAACAAGAGTGATTTCAACCATACATTTGAAGTGCACAAAGATATATACTATCGAGTGATTCCTGTGAGTGCTTTACCATCTCTTATGGGACTACATGAATAAGATTTTTTTCCTCAGGTTGGTACGGGCCTAAGGCCTTCATCCATATTAGTTTGCTGTCATCTCTATTTGTATCATGCTATTGTCATGAGAAACTCCTTTATCTTTGCACGTTAAAGTTTTGCACCCTATGATACATGGCAATGCTTTGAGTGTTGAGCTAATTGGCACTGGTTAAATAAAGTATTACCTCACTTTAAGCAAGACTACTATGTTGCTAACTTTACCCATTAAGATAATGAGGGTGCTTCTATTTGTTAGTGTATGTTTCATCAACTAGTCCCACTATTATAGTAATCTCACTCTCTCAATATATGTGCCAACAGGGATGCTCGATTTTGGTGGAACTTCACAAAAACTTTGGTGCTTCATTGCCTCGACAACTTCTGTCCTTTCCTGTCAGTCGCTAATCTGGGCCTGCTTTCTTCCTTTGCTGCCAGTCGCTTCACTTATCTCGGCTTCCAATCAAAGGAAATAGTAATTGATATGCTACCTCACACAGGTTGGTACTGGTCTTTATCCTGATTATTGTGCTTGTCATGTATTAGTAATTTGGTATTGTGTTATTGTTTGCCAATTTTATAAAGGAGTAACTTGGAGCCTGAACTCGCAGGCAAATCATTGCATTGGGTGATTTCAGTAGAACTGCACAGAAAGATCAGATGGACAGATACTTATGCTGCTGCTATGTACTCCAAAGTTCACCCAAACAAGCATCAATGTTGACAAGAAGTGCCTATATTCATTCGAGTATCAACCGGCGTCAACCCGTTGTCAAACTCCAAGTATTAGGAGAGTGAACGCCAAAAATATTGCTTGGCGCATAGCCCAGAAAAACATAATCCAGTCTTTGGTCCCAACTTGTGCCTTTTGGTTATCGGCAGATATGGTAGCGAACTGTATGGCATGGAGTCTAAAGATTTCAGACAAGTTGGTTGACGCGTATATTCATCTGGCACTTAATCAGTCTGCACGCCAGGGATGCTCCATTTCAGTTGAACTGCACAAAAAATTTGGGTGGTTCATTTTCTCAACCGCCTCCTTTCTTGTCTGCAATGTAGAATTTTGGCGAGCTACAGGGCCAAGATGAGCCAGTAAGCTAGTTGGATGAAAGTAGTGGCCAAGTTGCTCAAACCTCCCTCGGCATGAGGCCATTATTTGAGGATAAACCTACAAGCAAAGTTCAGATTGTCTGTGTTGCCTCTTATGTACTAGAAAGTTTACTCTTACAAGCATTAATTTTAGCAATAAGTACCTCCGACTGAACATCATTTACCAGTCTGTACCCTAGGTAATTAAAGTTCGTCCATGGATCATATTGGATGTGATCTCAATCATTTGGATGCATAAACATACTGAACATGTGTATATCTGAATCTTTTTGTGAATTATCTATGAATATTGTCGTGTGATCTATCAATCATTTGGATGCATAGACATGCTGAACTTGTGTATATATGTATTCACACATGTATCAAGTTTCCGGTTAATACAATTCTAGCATGAATAATAAACATTTATCATGATATAAGCAAATATAAAATAACAACTTTATTATTGCCTCCAGGGCATATTTCCTTCAGAATTGACCACTCAACTGCTAATACTCGTGAATATTCCTTGGCTCTCCATGTGTCGAATCAATAAATTTGGGTTAAATACTCTACCCTCGAAAACTGTTGCGATCCCCTATACGTGTGGATTATCACTAATCATGTTTTGTATATTTTGTTTCCAGGGCCGGGCTGGCGAAGTTGGAGCCCTGTGCCAAACTCTATAATGAGGCCTACTTTCTTGGAAAAATATAAAAATATAACCAACTTATCTACAACTCCTTTACGGTATTGAATTAAATCCTTTATTTTTTCTTTTCTTATGTTTCTAGTAACCAGATTCATATTCTCTAGATAGGTTTTTAGAGGACATAACTTGGATTTTGGAACACAAGACGTCTAGACCAATTAATATAGAGCTATCCAAATGATGAACAAAATTAAAGGGATACACATAAGAGAGTTTGTAGTAAACTATTTGTTGAACTGAGACTCCAGAATTCATGGATGTGGAACTTGCTCGGTTAAACTGTTGTTGGACGAGGCAAGAGGGACTGTAGGACTGGCGAGCAACCTAGAGGCGAGACGCCATCGATAGATTGACGAAGTAGATGCACCTTGATTAGTATGACTATGATTGAAAAAAGAAGAGGGAAAGTGGGAACGAGCGACCTAGCATCTGTCCTGAAGGATGAAGTAAATGCTCTTGATTAGTTAATTTAAAGATGGTTAAGATGATTTATAGCGCGTCTCACCGGAAAACAGTTGTGTGCATGTCCTTCTCACAGCGTTGCCGCCCAGCATTGCGGGCCCTGCCGCCGGTCCTCTACTGCATCGTCAGCTTGCAGCTACGGGCTGGCTGATCCGCCGTTAAGGTTAATATCGTAGATCGGGTCTTGCTCCTGCGCTCACGTTTGTATATCGTGGGAACGATCGGTATTCTATCAGGCCATCGTTAAGTGATCAAGTTACTTTGAGAGCCGGGCGATACGACACTATCTGGGCCTTTTGGCCTGCTGGCTCAACTAGGCTTGTACAAAAAATTGGGCCCCTAAAATTTACGGGCCCTGTGCGGGCCGCACAGCCTGCACACCCATAGCCCGCCCTTGTTTATTTCAATCAAGTGCCAAGTTAAGCCTTTATGGTGATATGGATGCTTGTTTATTTGGTTATGTGCAAAAATAGAAACTTTTACATTCAGAGGTTGAATTTTTGTTCCGTACTGAAAAGCGATCAACTATTGAATATTTTACACAATACTCATTACAAGTTTTCTGTCATATCTTATTTATTTCACAATTTTTGAGTTACATAAGTATGGATAATAGTTCGTAATTTACAGATTGTTCTGTTTTTGACAGATTATGTTTTCTTTTCTTAGTTTGTTTGTGTTAAAGTTTTCATGGCTTAGATTGAGTGATATAAATTGTTGAAATGACAGAATACAATATACATAAATTAGTAATGATTATGAATCTTGTCTTGACAGTACATGAGTGAATGATTTATTTTCATTATACTAACCTATCTCCCGAGGTCCGTTAAGTTTTGTGTGAAAGAAGTTTTTAAGTTTTGGGTGAGATGATGATAGAAGGATAATAAGGAGCGGCAAGACCCTAATTAATCTTGCGGATACCCAAGGCACCCTAAGTCATTAGTTAAGGAAGACTCAAGCATCTACGCTTGGGGAGGCATCCCCTCTTTCATCTTCAACACTATCGGTATACCTCACTTGGAGCTATATTTTTATTCTTCACATAATAAGAGCGTCTTTTTGGTTTGTTTGCTATTTGATACAATCCTTATATCTGAAATTTTTGATTTGGAGACATTCTTTTCATAGCTATTTGTTTACTTAACTATTGTTTGTTCTTCACTTATATCTTTTGAAGTAGTTTACTGTTTACTATTGTTCACCTATCTCTTTAGAGTGAAACTTATGAATGAATTTAATATCATGTGCTTCATTTATTATATGTACATTGAGAAGTAAACATGCATCCTCCACTTAATCCATTAAAGTAGAAGTGAGACTATGATAGTACATATCTTTAATCAAGTAAGGGAGTTATATTATAATGACAATGAACATTAATTTATTGAGTTGAACCTATCATGTTGTGGTGATAAATATCTCCTAGTAAAGGACGGATGATTGATTTGGCACATGTTTACACATGTTTGATATATTCCAAATTCAGCCTTGGTGGTGTTCAAGTTTGTAGGTTATCATCATGATTATATTTTCTCAATAATGTTACTATTAGAGAATGCATGATTGTGGTTTTTGTGCTTAGTAAAGTGGTTGCCCCAGTATTTTGTTAGGCTTTCCTGCACTACGTGGAAATACTTGTGCATCCAATCCTTGAGACAAGTTTATGCCATAACATGTCCACCATACCTACATATAGATCATATTTCACTGTCATTCCAAGTAATTTGCATGTGCCACATCTAAACCGTCAAATAAACTTCTGTTTTGTTTGTCCGTACAACTCATGGAGCGGTGTGTGTAGTCAATATCTTCCATGCTAAATGTGTTTTACTCACAAAAATAGTTTATTCACTTGCCAAATTTATGAGAAGACTGGTAATAGGGATGCCCAGTCTGAAAAAAGGAAACTCCCCTGAAAAAGTTAAAATTTGGTAGGCACCCATGGATTCGGCAGGCCATGGTTTGTGTTTGACCATGGCTAGCCCAATTCGCGGGTGCCTGCCAACTTTGGAATCGAAACAAGCCCGACTGTTTGTCATTATTTTTAGCAATCGTTACTATCAAATGACGATGCAAGAAAGTATGATATCACTATATCAGGAAGTCAATCAAGGGCTTACTAGCACCAAGGGTGACCGACAAGTGAATTGCAAAAAAAAAATCACACTTCAAGTTGAAATTGTGGTTTGCTCTCACATTTCTTGGACGCAACAAAAATCTGCTAGTTTCCTTATTAAGTTTGTCAATAAACACTGATCGCGCATTTATCTTCTTTCTAGTGACAATTCTAACATATTAGGCCCACCTATCAACACTGACATGCCATAAACGGCCAACGTCGTTTTTTGAGTTTATGTTAGACATGAGGCCCATTTGTCATCAATTAAATTTATAAAAGGGTCCTTGAAAAATTGCACAATGCACCCTAAAAACACAAAAATAGATTACAATGGGCCCCTAAAACCGAAAATGTTACCGCCGGCGTGGCCACCACCAGCACTGACTCCTTCGACATTCGGCTCCTCCGCCAATCCGGACTAGGGCTCGACGGAATGGTGTCCGCCGCCTCCCTCAAAAGACAAGGGATGCAGGAAGGTGTGGGAGGTAGCGATGACTGGTGTGGCGGGAGCCATCGATGGCGAGATGTGCTGGACTTCATCCTACTAGAAATAACGGGGAGGGGGGTATTAGTTTTGCTCATCCTGTATTTATGATTGGATTTGAAGATATAGAGATTGTTTGATTCTAGGCTTTGCAATGTCACATTTTGCCACATAACTTTTTTGTCATAAGAGCCACAAGTTAGCAAGTCTAAGGAAATCTTACCGCACGTTTTGAGTGTATGTGATATGGGGCTCTAGTGTGGCAACAGACATCTTGCATAAGGTGAGACTTGAATCAAACACCCTTCTAAGTTGATCAAACATTCTTAACCTTAAAATGTGGCTAACTAAAGGCAACCTCAGTCAGAAACAAAACAACTCCTTCATTAGTTTTCATGGAATGGCGGTGGGATAAGTAATCTCAGCATGTGGCCGGTTTACCATAAGACGAATAGCCCTAGCATGTACATTCAATGAGGTATTCCTTAGGAGAGAAAAATGGAGTTATTTATTTTACCAATGCGACATGGTCAAGTGGAACACTAAGAGAATCTCTAGCAGATTCCCTACACTAAAAGTGCCAAAAGTGCTCTCTATCCTAATTTACCTCTTTTTTTAGGAAATCAATGTTTCATGGTTAGCAGATCCCTTATAATTTAAGTCCTTAAAAAATTTGAACATATATTTTTAACACAAATTTGTTTCAAACACATATTTTCACTAATTATAGCATCTGTCGATAACTTTTAGACATTAATATCGTTTACATACGAAACATCATACCTACTAGATAGTTCTACTCATCGTCACCTAAACCCAGGCTATCGTTAGTGCTATAGCTCCCACCAAAGAAGAGCTGTAAATAATCTAGGGATTAAGAACCAAATCATGATAGCTGTTATGATGCAAGGTGAAGCTTCTTAAATTTTCCTCTTTAGCCTTGCATCGACTTGATTTTGGCTTGCATCTCGTCGATTTCAGCTTGCATCGCAATAATTTGGCCTTGCTTCTCCCGTGCATCTAGCAACGCATCACCTAACTTCCCTCTCAGTGATGGAAAGTAAAATAGTCAAGCAGTTGGCTTACATAAACCGTTGCGTGGCGTGTCTCCGAGCAGCTGCCAACACGGTGGGGTGGCCGCG
>NC_041383.1:499070926-499115232 GCF_002162155.2 Triticum dicoccoides | reverse complement strand
CGACAAGATGGACGACATTGGCGTGGCACGGGGGCTGCACAGCCGTCTCCTACTTTTAGTCGAGGGATGCACTCTCGACCAAATATAGTCATGTGAGGATGATTTTTAGGGAGTGTGATTTTTTATAGTAAAGTTGTTTTAGAGAATCTGTTAACTTGTGCTTAACTCCCTAAAACGTATTTCCCTCCTCAAATATAGGTTTTAGGGATCTGCTATAAATGCCCTAAGGTTCAGCGTAAAATATTAGTACTTATTATGACAACAAGACTAGGCTCTGTTTGGTTCGGCTGTTGATTTTTAAAAGCAGCTGTGAAAAATCTGCTGTAGAAAAACAGCTGTGGAAAAGCTGATGTGAAGAAGATGTAGGTCATTTGGCAAACCAGCTGATACAACTTTTTTAGATTTTGGCCCGCAGCGGAATCAGATTTTGGAAAGCACGTCCTGGGCTGCTTCCGCTTTTGGTTCAGATTTTGGCAGCGGATTTCTGAAATCGGATTCTGCTGGGTTCGCCCTTTGGTTCAGATTCTGCTGCACGGCAGCGAAATCCATCGATAAAAGCTGAACCAAACAAGGCCTACAATCCGGACTTCCGGAGAGAGTAGTACAAGCATACTTTATCGTTTCAACAAGTATCATAGATATGTGTAAAATTCCGGACTTCCGGAGTAGCCATCATATAACTTGCGTATAAAATTGGTTTGTGGTGGTGTTTGATCGTGCATGCTCCATTACCAGCACAACATGGCTCATGGCTGTCGCGTTCTGACCGCAAGCTTAGCCGCTGATCACATCACGGTGCTATCTTTTGGGTTTGGCTAGACCCAGACTACGACGCGAGTGGCTTGGGGTCATGCAAAGTGTGTCGTAAGTCTTTCAGTCACTCGTTAGTTGCGGGCTCTAATTTCAACTTTGAGTTGCACACACGAGTCACCGTTGTTCGGCACCACAGTGAGCACTTTGCGCACCCGTGTGATCGAGACTTTTTTTTGAAACGATTTTTTGCAAATTTATTACTCTCTCCGTTCCTAAATATTTGTCTTTCTAGAGACTTCAACAAGTGACTACATACGAAGCAAAATGAATGAATCTATGCTCTAAAATATGTTTATATAAATCCGTATGTGGTATTCCATTTGAATCACTAAAAAGACAAATATTTAGGAACGGAGGGACCATGTTCTTGTAAAATTTAGCTCGCGCCTTCACAAAAAAAGGAAAGCCCAGCTGGTAAAGGCAAACTCTGATTCAGGAAGTGTCGACAAATCGGGGCGCTAGCAGAAACTTGTACGGGTGTTCAAGATCACGGCTCTATCTTGCAACTGCTGGTTGACAGATAGCAACTACTTTGGATAGAAAAATCCTCCAGACTATGCACAAAAGGAGATACTGCATTGATGCAATGGTACTCTGAATTTACATCATGTCTGCTCTTAATTTGTTGATTGGGTGAGCGAGAATGCGATTATTACTATAAAAAATTGATATGCATGCGCATGGATATACGTCTGGTCTTCTCTTTAGCAGGGTTGGGTGAGTGAGAGTGAGACTGTGACCTGGGTGGAGCGTGTGCCACTACGTGCACCTGTCTCATGTCCCGCTATGAACCTAGACTAGCACCGCCGATAGGCGATAGCTCGTCGTCCCACTACGTGCGGCCGTACGCGACGCGCCCATCATTCCGCCGTTGACAATGGTCGAAGCCGGCCCTGGGCCGGGCGACTGGCGTGGTGCGCTGCTGTCGGTTCGTCACTCGGCACCGCGGTCCGGTGAAGACGTGAGGTCACACGAATCCTGGGCACGGGCAAGGTCTTTGTCGAAAGCATGGGCGGCCCGAGCCGGCGGTGTGACAAGTCGCACTACGGCTTTTCTTGGAGAGCATCTGTGCAGTGGGTGTAGCCTGGCGGTAGGCTTGTAGCATATAGGTAGTGTCGTGAACCTGTCATGGCAGATGCCCTAGTGAAATGATTTAGGTGTGGGGTCATTGCAAGTCGGTTAGTTTGAAAGAGTTGAACGGGACAGAGGACACAAAGAGCTTATGTAACATCCCTGTGTAATGATGCTACAGTAACCTTTGGGGTTAAGCTAATCGTTTTGCTAAGCAAGTGCTTGATCGTCATAATCTCATATCTATTTCAAATTTCAGTTGAATTCATTTTCAAATTATAAGTGAAATTCAAAATTTCTCAAACATGAAAACAAAAATGTTCATCATGTGACAGAGAATCACTTGATAATTGTGAACCAACAATTTTAAATGGTATTTAAGTGCCCTAAACTATTTAAAAATGTGGCTAAAACATTTAAATTAAATGTTTCTTAAATTATAAAAATGCTAAACTATTTTAATTAACTACCGAGCTAATTGTGGTAATAGCCTTTTTTAATAATAATAATTTAGGTTCAAGTTTTATTTCTGTAAAACTATTTTTGTGTTAAAAAAAGGAAAATAGAAAGTTTCTTTCAAGAAAAACAAAAAGAAAAGAAGGAAAGGATGCCCCTGCTCCTGGATCTAACCTAACTGGGCCGACCCAGCTCGCCCACCTGTCCTCACCCGAGCCAGCCCGCCTCCCCCGATCGCCTTCTCCTTCTCCTGTACAGCCGACCGGGGCACGGTCGAGCGCACCCAGTTGCGCCACCTCGCCGTCGACGAGGGGGATCAGGCTTCCCTCGACGCCTCGGGCTTCCTCCCCCACCTACCTCCTCCTACTCACTCCCCCACCCTCGCCCTCTCCACTTTCCTCTGGGCTCGCCCCAGATCCCCTTCTCCACTTCGCCCGAACGCCCGCCTTCGCCGCCGCCTCGCTCCGCCGCAGCCAACAACCACCTCTCACCCCGCCGTTGCGTCCGCGAAGACCGCCGCCGGCCACTACGTCCACTACGGAGACGAAAACGAGCCGGAATCTGCTCATTCGCTAGGTCCACATCGCCCTCGTCCGCTTCGGTCGCCGGCCCTCACCGTCGGCTCCGACCGTCCACGGCTGCTACTAACCTGTCGTTGGCCTCCTTGTTCCACGAGGTGAGCGCCGCATCTAACCCCTACCTTTCCTCCTCGTATCCATCACGTAGCCTCCGCCCCGTTCGTCGCCGCCACCCACGCGCGACAAACCGCGCCCGGCGCCCGTCCGCACGCAACTGCTACTGCTTGTGCCGCACCGCGGTTGCCCCCTCCCCCTGCTTGGTGCTTGGCCGCACTCGCGTCCTTCCCTGCTGGCCTCCCCTCCCCTCCCTCCTCCCCCGCGCCTGCTGAGGGAGTCCTGGATTAGGGGGTATCCGGACAGCCGGATTATATATATCGTCCGGACTATTGGAGCGTGAAGATATAAGAGTCAAGACTCCGTCCCGTATCCGGATGGGACTCTCCTTTGCGTGGAAGACAAGCTTGGGGATCCGTATATTGTACTTCCTTCCTTGTAACCGACTCCGTGTAAACCCTAGCCCTCTCTGGTGTCTATATAAACCGGAGAGGTTGGTCCGTAGAAGGCCGATCACAATTACAATCATAATGATCATAGGCTAGCTTCTAGGGTTTAGCCTCTACGATCTCGTGGTAGATCTACTCTTGTACTACTCATATCATCAATATCAATCAAGTAGTAAGTAGGGTTTTACCTCCATCGAGAGGGCCCGAACCTGGGTAAACATCATGTCCCTTGCTTCCTGTTACCATCAGCCTAAGACGCACATATCGGGACCCCCTACCCGAGATCTGCCGGTTTTGACACCGACATTGGTGCTTCCATTGAGAGTTCCTCTGTGTCGCCGCTGCAAGGCTTGATGGCGCCTTCAATCATCAACAACGCGGTCCAGGGTGAGACTTTTCTCCCCGGACAGATCTTCGTGTTCGGCGGTTTCGCGCTGCGGGCCAATTCACTTGTCCAACTGGAGCAGATCGACAGCTACGCCTCTGGCCACCAGGTCAGGTTTGGAAACCTGAACTACATGGCCGATATCCGTGGAGACTTGATCTTCAACGTAATCGGGCCCGTGCCAGGAGCGCCGGACAGTCACGATGAGCACGGCTTAGACCTGCTGTCGGACAGTGCTCGGGATATCACCCCTGTAGTAGCCCTGGACCTAAATCCGGAGCAGACTGCATGGCCCGAGGACGGGTGGATGGACCCCGCCTCGTAGGCCGCACACTCATCGGCTGTAGAGCCGAACACGCGCCTCACCTCTAAGGAAGCCTGTGACTCTGGACCCCCGGACTCGTACCCGGTTGTAGGTTCCAGTCCGCGCGCTCCCGAGCCCGCCGAGCCTGGTTGGGCTCCGGTAATGGAGTTTACCGCTGCAGATATCTTCCAGCACTCGCCCTTTGTTGACATGCTGAACTCGTTAAAGTCTCTCTCTTTGTCAGGAGGCTCTAGGCCGAACTATGTCCGGCTCGAGTGGGATGCATGCGAGGAAGGAATTCGTTACCCACCCACCACCCACTTCATTGCCACGATCGATGATCTAACCGATGTGCTTGACTTCGACTCCGACGACATCGACGGTATGGACGACGATGCAGGAGAAGAACATGAACCACCGCTCACGGGGCGGTGGACATCCACCTCCTCATACGATATATATATATATATATATATATATATATATATATATATATATATATATATATATATATATGGCGGACACTCCGAAGGAAACCAATGGCGATGAGGCAACGGAGGATAACCCCTCAGGGAAGCAAGCAAAAGCAGGTGCGTCGTCAACGCTGCTCCAAGCCCCGCCACAACAATACCGGCGCAGGAGACGAAAACAATTTGGATGGTGCCAAAGATCAATACAACCCTGATCAGCCTGCCTTCAAGCAGGCCGGACTAGCCACGATGGGATACTTGGAGAGGAACAACTATACGCCCTCCTCCGAAGACGAGGTAAGCCTCGGCAATGCCGAATGCGGCATGCCTGAGGATCCAGTAGAGCAAGTTCGCTTCAAGCGACGGCTCATGACCACGACAAGGAGCCTGCAAAGGAAGAAACAACAGCTTAAAGCTGACCAAGATTTGCTCATGGACAGGTGGACCAAGGTCCTGGCCACCGAAAAATACGAACTCGACCGCCCCGACCAAGGGCACACACGGTATAATTTGCTACCTCAACCTAAGCAGGAGAACCCAAGGCACATACCCCGATGTCAACACACCACAATGGTCCAAGACAATACGAAGGATACACGAAGAGGCATCCTCAAGCCTCGGCACAATTATCATAAACGTCAAGTCATGGAAGTTTGTGCCAAATCCATCAACTCCCAGTCCGGTCAGCGGACAAAGAACAGCTCAAGCCTATCCGGCCCGAGCAGCATACTCGATCAACCATGTGAAATTCATGGTACTCTTAGAAGGACGGCCAAGCATACCAATAAAGAATGACGGATCCTCAAAACAAAGTGGTCGGTCGTGTGCCGGAAACAATGAGGGGAGGAGTCCAATAACGACGAAGTCAAAAGATCCTCCAGAGCATAAAAGTACGGCCGATCTCCCCCGATTACATTGACCATCCGGACAATATAAACCACAGCAATTTAATTGCACTACCTCTGGACCCAGTAGTCTGGGGGCTCCATCTCACATAAAGCCCCCGCGGGTATAAAACCACAAATAGCATCTTCTAAAAGGTGCCAAGTGCAAAGGCCAGGTTTTACTGGCCCACCACTCTAACGGTTGTCTTCGGACCACCAAACAAATACCACACCGAAGAATAAGTCTTCGGCATTATCCCTTCATGTAGTAATTACCACATACTACCGGGACGAGCCACGTTGGCTAGATTCAACAAGGCAGAACATCAGGCCAGTCCCGCGTGACATAGTCACAGTTATGGGCAAGGTCAAGCCCCACCCTTAGAGTGGAAATCTTACCGCCGCGGCAATAGCGAGTCGTGCCTGTTTATCAAATTTTGATTTGGCAGCCAAACACCCGGACACCAATTGAGGAATCCGGGTAACTTTACGGCATGGTACAGCCAGGATCCACTCAGGCACCCATGGTACAAACACAACGGTATATGCAGCTTACTTTAAGCATTTGTCTTTACGAACTAACTTTGGCGCAGAACAGTGTCGGCGTTCTGGGAACGGGGTTCCCCAGACTTGCCTGCCTGCGGCCTGCGGCGTGGCTTAAGTGGGGCCCAGTGCAGCCGAGCTTCATCAGCTCAAGCTCAAGACCCTCGCGAGGAGCCAAGCCTCGCGGGGCGGACGACAGGAAGCTTCCTCAGCAGCGGCCTCATCAGGCAGGCTCGCGAGGAGGCAGAGAGATCAAGGCAGGGTACCTCACGAGGAACCCGTGACGCGAGCCATGACGATTGAGGCCAGGCGGGCGCCGGCCTGCTCGGTGTCCTTGTTTCCCCTTCGGTGCAAAGGGGGCAAGCACAGGCCAAGGCATCAGGCAAAGGTTACCGTTTCGGTGCAACAAGACCAAGACCAGCAGAACGACAGGATGGAGGTCATCGTGGAGCCTCGGATGGCGTCATCATGGATGTTCCCCTTCAAAATGGCCAATTGTTGGCGCCCTTCCCGCTCATTATTTGGGAAGAGGCCCAGGGCCTCCCCCTATAAATAGGACTGGCCACCACAGAGTAGAGGCAGCTAGAAACAGATCAATCAGATCAGGGAGAGAGAGAGTAGCGACTGAACTCACCCAAGCAGTTCATCGCACCAGCTCAAGAATAGCCCCTCGCGAGGCTGTTCTCCCTTTGTATTGTTCATCATTAGCCCCTGAGGCAATCCACCACACCACACACTGGAGTAGGGTATTACACCATAATGGTGGCCTGAACAAGTATAAATCTCGTGTCCCTTGTGTGTTCTTCTTGTTAGCTTAGATTCCTTGCGAGCCATCGAGACGTGAGCTGGTAGGGGAAAGATCTTCGTGCGCACCCCAGTGTTCGAACCTCAAGGGTCTGCCGGAACCTGAAGTCCGACATTTGGCGCGCCAGGTAGGGGTGCGCTGGAATCCTTCTTCCGCCGCCTCGCGTTCCGTCGCCTCGTCGCTCGAATGTCAAGTGACCCGACCGCCAACGCTGACCGCTGGGCGACGTGGCCCGCCCACGCCGTGCCGCCGGCCCAGGGCGACCTCAACCCTGCGCCTTAGGTAGCTCGCGCTCTGCAGGGCGCTGCGGGACGCGGGCGATGCGGCCAAACGCCGCCTGCCCTCACGCCGCAGCAGGTGCGGTCAGCAGCAAGATCCTCAAGCCACGCCGCGGCCACACCACCACACACTCGACGGGAGCAGGCGAACTCCAGGGCCGCACTCACGGTGGCCCGAGAGCTGCTACGGTGCCGGCTGCTGGAGGGCGGCCTTGACGTGTTGTTGGAGTGAGTCGCCGAGCTCCTGGACGCCGTCGCCTCGGGAACACCTCCTTTCTACGTCCAGCTGCCGCCCCAGATCTAGAGTGGGCCGTATGGCGGCCCCATACGCGCCCATGCAACTCCAAGCGGGCTCCAGGGCCTACTCAACGCCAACCTGGCCGGCAACACCCGGCGACAAGTCGCGCCAACCCCATCTCCGGCCGGCGAAGGAGTGCACGCCACGACCTTCGGCCTCGGCGGACCACCACACCACCACCCTCAAGACAACGCTCCAGGCCGGACTGCGTGGCATGTGGGGCACTACGGCAAGACCCGCGGGGCGGTGGCCCTAGAAGCTTATGTACCCCACAAGGTGGATCGAGAGTGCGCACTGGAAGAAGACCATGGCTCGTTCCTTTGGCCAGGCTAGCACGAGGAGACACCAGAAGCTGAGCTCTTTCAAGAACCCCAAGATGGCCACGACGACCGCGCCGGTGGCAGCAACTATCTGGTACCGCTAATTCCTCAGGAGCAAGCTTATGCTAACCATGGGTCGCAGGAGGTACAGGTCGCCGCAGCAAATGGCTGCCCCAATCCTGCAGCCCCTTACCCCTCGGGAGGAGGGCATCGGGGGCTATAGGAGAGGGGACGAGATCCGGTTTCGTCCCCGCGGCGCTCGACGCAAGGCGTTCTCAGGAGGTAGGCCCTCTGCCGGGGAGGTGCCTCAGGGCCTGCCCCCGGCAGAGGACCCGTGGTCGTCGGGGGAACTGCTAGCGACCGCTCTATCCCATTGGCGTCGTCCTTGGTCTCTGGCCGCCGTCAATGGTGGTAGAGTGTGGCACAAGGCGGGGCCCTCGTGTTGCGATATGAAGCAAGGCCAGTACCTATGAAAAACGCCTAGTGCCTGTGAAGCTCGCCGCCCCGTGACACTCTCACGTAATAATGAGTGGGGCTGTACACGCCCCGGAGTCTCCGGAGAGCCGCCCTCGGGCCTCGGAGGCTCCCGCCCACGCCCAGTGGCAGCACTTAGCTCCGCGCTGGTGAGAAGACGTCGAAGACTAGACTAGGTGTCAGACGCGGCTTTTTGCCTTTTGCCTTTTCCCCTGTTGACAAGTTTCTTCGATTTGAATTTAAGTTGGATTTGAGCTTGAGACTTGCGTGTGTCTGGGGAAGGGGTGTTTAATCTCGTTTGAGCAATCTCTCGTGTTCTGGTTTCGGCTTTGCGTCCAAAGTTAGCGTCAGCTGTCACCCCTCGCAAGCCGGGACGGGCCAAGCACGTCTATAATCCGGACCGCTGTTGCCGCACCCTCTTCGGAGGTTCTTATCGCAGGATCAATGGGTTCACCCAGAAGACACTCGACGCGGTGCGGCCCCCACAGGCCCACTCGGGACTCGTCAGGGTCAAAAGATAAACAAGTCAGCTGACCCATCACCGGGCCAGCATCCAAGCTCGCACGCAGCGTCATGCTTACTGGGGTACTAATTACAAAACCTTTACATGAGGGGCTTCCCCTCCCAAAATGCTCTTACAATCTTCAGGGCCGAGCTCGAACTTTCCTCATGCAGGGTAAACAGCGGTGACAAGCGATCAGTCGGACATATCACTCGCCGCATCTTCTGAGGCGCCTCCAGAGGCGTCGCTGGCATCACTGACATTGTCACCACCACCGCCAACACCTCCGTCAGCGCCAGGCTTGTCCACGACACCGCCTTCATCCGCGGCTACGATCACATCGTCATCATCAGACGCGAAGGCCCTGACGAGGGCGTCCACGCTGTCCTCCACCCATTGCGCCAGATCGCCCCGGATGGCTATGGGCACAGGAGCGATGGCGGCATCGAAATCAAAGTGGGGATCCCTATCCTGCAGATAGCTGAAGACATGGGAGAAGGCACGCCCGAGCAAGGCTCGGCTCCTCTCCTCGACAAGCCAACGAGACCTCTCAGCACGGTTCTTCATAAGCGTCACCACGTCGGTGAAAAACTGGAGGTTGCCGACATAGTTGGTCTTGTGCGGCTCCTTGGCGGTAGCCTCACAAATGTTGCTCAAGGCTGTGTTGGCCCTTTCCCTGAGCGTTCGGAGCATGGGGACATGCTCGTGCTCTAGAATCCGCCGCTGACGGATCTCCTCCTCATTTTGCCGTGCGACGGCCTCGGCACCATCAACCCTCTGTTGGAGAAGAAGTAGCCCGACGTGGGAAGAGGCCAGCTCCACATGCGCCGTGCCAAGGGCGGTTGCGGAGGAATCCACACCCCGCGTCACTTCAGCCAGTTTGGCCCCGAGGGCCGCGGTCCTACCCTCAGCCTTGGCCCTGATCAGCTCTAGCCTCGCTTCGTATTCGCGCTCGAGGGCCGAGCGAGCTGCCGCCACACGGTGGTCGACCTCTTCCTGGGCTCAGGCTTCGCGCGCAGCGACGTCATCCTCCGCCTGGGTCACCAGGCGCTCCCTCGTCTCCAACCGCTCAAGGTCAAGGTTGCGCTCGGCGGCCTCCAGCGTCAATGCCTCCTCGCGCCTCAGGAGCTCCGCCTGGTCGACGGAAGCCCCCTTCAGCGACATATGGGCCGCCTGGCGCAGTTCCACTTGCTGCTCCAGAGAGTTGCTCCAAGCTTGGAGCTCCCATGCGCGCTCCTCCGCATCCTTGCGCCGCCAGTTTGCTTCCCGGGCATCCTCAACGGCTGCTACCTCTTGAGCACTGCGTTGGATTTCCCCGAAGAGGAGAGGATGATGCAGCAAAGTAGCGTAAGTATTTCCCTCTGTTTTGAACCAAGGTATCAATCCAGTAGGAGACCACGCACAAGTCCCTCGTACCTACACAAAACGATAGCTACTCGCAACCAACGCGATTAGGGGTTGTCAATCCCTTCACGGTCACTTACGAGAGTGAGATCTGATAGAGATGATAAATAATATTTTTGGTGTTTTTGATAGATAGATGCAAAGTGAAAAGTAAAAGGCAAAGTAAAAACAAATCAAGTAAATAAAGCGATAGAGATTGATATGATGAGAATAGACCCGGGGGCCATAGGTTTCACTAGTGGCTTCTCTCAAGAGCATAGATATCCTATGGTGGGTGAACATATTACTGTTGAGCAATTGACAGAATTGAGCATAGTTATGAGCATATCTAGGTAATGATCATGTTTATAGGCATCACGTCCAAGACAAGTAGATCGAAACAATTCTGCATCTACTACTATTACTCCACTCATCGACCGCTATCCAGCATGCATCTAGAGTATTAAGTTAAAAACAGAGTAACACCTTAAGCAAGATGACATGATGTAGAGGGATAAATTCATGCAATATGATAAAAAAACATATTGTTATCCTCGATGGCAATAATACAATACGTGCCTTGCTGCCCCTGCTGTCATTGGGAAAGAACACCGCAAGATTGAACCCAAAGCTAAGCACTTCTCCCATTGCAAGAACTACCAATCTAGTTGGCCAAACCAAAAAGGATAATTCGAAGAGACTTGCAAAGATAACTCAATCATACATAAAAGAATTCAGAGAAGATTCAAATATTTTCCATAGATAATACTGGATCATAAACCCACAATTCATCGGTCTCAACAAACACACCGCAAAAAGAAGATTACATCGAATAGTTCTCCACGAGAGAGGGGGAGAACATTGTATTGAGATCCAAAAAGAGAGAAGAAGCCATCTAGCTACTAGCTATGGACCCGAAGGTCTGAATTAAACTACTCACACTTCATCGGACGGGCTATGGTGTTGATGTAGAAGTCCTCCGTGGTGGATGCCCCCTCCGGCGGAGCTCCGGAATAGGCCCCAAGATGGGATCTCGTGGACACAGAAGGTTGCGGCAGTGGAATTAGGTTTTTTGGCTCCTCCTCTGATCGTTTGGGGATACGTAGGTATATATAGGAGGAAGAAGTACATCGGTGGAGCAGCAGTGGGCCCACGAGGTAGGAGGGCACGCCCTCCACCCTTGTGACCGCCTCTTTTGTTCCTTGGAGCAGGGTCCATGTCTCCTGGATCACGTTCGGTGAGAAAATCACGTTCCCGAAGGTTTCATTCCGTTTGGACTCCGTTTGATATTCCGTTTCTTCGAAATACTGAAATAGGCAAAAAACAGCAATTCTGGGTTGGGCCTCCGATTAATAGGTTAGTCCCAAAAATAATATAAAAGTGTAAAATAAAGCCCAATATAGTCCAAAACAGTAGATAAAGTAGCATGGAGCAATCAAAAATTATAGATACGTTGGAGACGTATCAGGCATCCCCAAGCTTAATTCCTGCTCGTCCTCGAGTAGGTAAATGATAAAAAAAGAATTTTTGATGCGGAGTGATACTTTGGCATAATTTCAATATAAATCTTCTTGATTGTGATATGAATATTCAGATCCGAAAGATTCAAGACAAAAGTTCATATTGACACAAAAATAATAATACTTCAAGCATACTAATCAAAGCAATCATGTCTTTTCTCAAAATAGCATGGCAAAAGAAAGTTCATCCCTACAAAATCATATAGTTAGGCTATGCTTCATTTTTGTCACGCAAAGATGTTCCCAACTTCTATACACCCCGATGATAAGCCAAGCAATTGTTTCATACTCAAATAATCTCAAACTTTTTCAATCTTCACGCAATACATGAGCGTGAGCCATGGATATAGCACTATGGGTGGAATAGAATATGATGATGGGGATTGTGTGGAGAAGACAAAAAAAGAGAAAGTCTCACATTGACGAGGATAATCAACGGGCTATGGAGATGCCCATCAATTGATGTCAACATGAGGAGTAGGGATTGCCATGCAATGGATGCACTAGAGCTATGAATGCTCAACAAAAGAAAACTAGTGGGTGTGCATCCAACTCGCTTGCTCATGAAGACCTAGGGCATTTGAGGAAGCCCATCGTAGGAATATACAAGCCAAGTTCTATAATGAAAAATTCCCACTAGTATGAAAAAGACAACTTTATGAGACTCACTACATGAAGAATATGGTGCTACTTTGAAGCACAAGTGTGGAAAAAGAGACAGTAGCATTGCCCCCTTTTTTCTCTTTTTTTCTTTTTTTTTCTTTCTTTTTTTGGGCCTTTCTTTTTTTGGGCCTTTCTTTTTTTTCTCTTTTTTTTCTCTTTTTGGGCAATGCTCTAACAATGATGATCATCACACTTCTGTTGATTACAACATAAGGATTACAACTCGAAACTTATAACAAGATATGACTCTATATGAATGCCTCCGGCGGTGTACCGGGCATGAAAAATAATGCATGGTGGCTTTGCCACAAATACGATGTCAACTACATGATCATGCAATGGCAATATGACAAAAGGAATGTATGTCATGATGATGATGATGGAAGTTGCATGGCAATATATCTCGGAATGGCTATGGAAATGCCATGATAGGTAGGTATGGTGGCTGTTTTGAGGAAGATATAAGGAGGTTTATGTGTGATAGAGCATATCATTTCATGGGGTTTGGATGCACCGGTGAAGTTTGCACCAACTCTCAAGGTGAGAAAGGGCAATGCACGGTACCGAAGAGGCTAGCAAAGGCGGAAAGGCGAGAGTGCGTATAATCCATGGACTCAACATTAGTCAAAAGAACTCATATACTTATATCAAAATTTTAGAAGCCATCAAAAATCAAGTACTACGCGCATGCTCCTAGGGGGATAGATTTATAGGAAAAGACCATCGCTCGTCCCCGACCGCCACTCATAAGGATGCACAAGCCAGGTATACTTCATGTTTCAAATTTGTTACACAACTTTAACCATACGTGCATGCTACGGGACTTGCAAACTTCAACACAAGCATTTCTCAAATTCACAATTACCCAACTAGCACGACTTCGATATTATCACCTCCATATCTCAAAACAATGATCAAGCATCAAACTTATCTTAGTATTCAATTCACTCAAAAGAAAGTTTCACATATCTTGAACACTAAGTATATTAACATTAAGCAAACTACCATGCTATTAATGACTCTCAAAATAATATAAGTGACGCATGAGAGATCAATAGTTTCTTTAAAACAAATCCACCGCCGTGCTCTAAAAGATATAAGTGAAGCACTAGAGCAAAAATTATCACGCTCAAAAGATATAAGTGAAGTACTATGAGCAAAACTATCAAGCTCAAAAGATATAAGTGAAGCACATAGAGTATTCTAACAAATTCTAAATCATGTATGGCTCTCTCAAAAGGTGTGTACAGAAAGGATGATTGTGGCAAACTAACAAGCAAAGACGCAAATAATACAAGACGCTCCAAGCAAAACACATATCATGTGGTGAATAAAAATATAGCTCCAAGTAAATTACCGATGGAAGTGGACGAAAGAGGGGATGCCTTCCAGGGAATCCCCAAGCTTTGACTTTTTGGTGTCCTTGGATTATCTTGGGGGTGCCATGGGCATCCCCAAGCTTAGGCTCTTGCCACTCCTTGTTCCATAATCCATCAAAAGAATTCACCCAAAACTTGAAAACTTCACAACACAAAACTCAACAGAAATCTCGTGAGCTCCGTTAGAGAAAGAAAACAAAGAACTACTTAAGGTACTGTAATCAACTCATTCTTTATTTATATTGGTGTTAAACCTACTGTATTCCAACTTCTCTATGGATTATAAACTATTTTACTAGCCATAGATTCATAAAAATAAGCAAACAACACATGTAAAACAGAATCTGTCAAAAACAGAACAGTCTGTAGCAATCTGTAACTAACACAAACTTCTGGAACTCTAAAAATTCTAAGAAAATAGGAGGTCCTGGAAAATTTGTTTATTGAACAGAAGCAAAAAAGAATCAACGCAACATCACGTTCCTGTGATTTAACAAAACTATATTAATACACGCAGAGTTTCTGTTTTTTAGCAGAATCAAATCAACTATCATCGTAGGTTATCCTATAGGTTCTACTTGGCACAAACACTCATTAAAAGGTAAAACCACATCCTAACAGAGGCTAGATGGATTATTTATTCCTAAATAGAAGAAAAAACAAAAAACACAAAATAAAATTGGGTTGCCTCCCAACAAGCGCTATCGTTTAACGCCCCTAGCTAGGCATAAAAGCAAGGATAGATCTAGGTATAGCCATCTTTGGTAGGAAATTCTTCAATGAGGCATCTACCTCCTTTAGAATTTTCTTTCTTTCTAGTAATTGTCAAATTTTCAGGCAAAAGATCGAAAAATTCATTCATAGAAAAAGGTTCCTTAATGATGGTAAAAAGATTGGGATGAACACTTAGAGATTTAAGATCCACAGTTTCCTTACTAGATGATTCACCCTTATTCTTAGGAACATAAATAAGCTTAGTATTTTTAGTAGACGAACTTGGAGTGTTTCGTATGGAAGAAAAAGCGGTTCCCAAGTTGGTGATGATACCCTCAAGTTTATCGATTCTTGTGGAATCTAGATTTATTTTCTCATTAACTATGGGTTCTTTTTCTTTAACATTTTTCAAAGTTATTCCTACCTTAGATCCATATTAGGTAATTTGATTGTGGATCTTTTTATCAAGATTTTCAATTGATTCAAGGGTAGCAACTTTATTCTCAATAATTTCAAGTCTTTGCATAACATGCTCCAAAGTTAACGTAGTTCCATTAATCAAAAGAGGTGGTGAGCCAAATAAATCTATTAAAGCATTATAAGAATCAAAAGAATGGCTACCCAAGCAATACCCTCCGGTAATGGTATCAAGGATATATCTATACCAAGGATTAGCACCTACGTAAAAATTACGAAGAAGAACTGAAGTAGATTGCTTCCTGGTAGATCTATTTTGAGCATTGCAAATTCTATACCAAGCGTCTTTCAGATTTTCTCCCTCCCTTTGTTTAAAATTTAGAACTTCATTCTCGGGAGATAACGGAGAGGATATGAGACTAGTCATAACGACAAGCAAGCAAACTAACACACGAGCAAACAGGAAGGCAATGGGAAAAAGGCAAACGGGAAAGAGCGGAGGAGATTGGGAAAGAGAGGGCGAATAAAACGGCAAGGGTGAAGTGGGGGAGAGGAAAACGAGAGGCAAATGGCAAATAATGTAATGCGAGAGATAGGGATTGCGATGGGTACTTGGTATGGCTGACTTGCTTGCGTGAGCCTCCCCGGCAACGGCGCCAGAAATTCTTCTTGCTACCTCTTGAGCACTGCGTTGGATTTCCCCGAAGAGGAGAGGATGATGCAGCAAAGTAGTGTAAGTATTTCCCCTAGTTTTTGAGAACCAAGGTATCAATCCAGTAGGAGACCACGCACAAGTCCCTCATACCTACACAAAACGATAGCTACTCACAACCAACGCGATTAGGGGTTGTCAATCCCTTTACGGTCACTTACGAGAGTGAGATCTGATAGAGATGATAAATAACATTTTTGGTATTTTTGATAGAGAGATGCAAAGTGAAAAGTAAAAGGCAAAGTAAAAAACAAAGCAAGTAAATAAAGCGATAGAGATTGATATGATGAGAATAGACTCGGGGGCCATAGGTTTCAGTAGTGGCTTCTCTCAAGAGCATAGATATTCTACGGTGGGTGAACAAATTACTGTTGAGCAATTGATAGAATTGAGCATAGTTATGAGCATATCTAGGTAATGATCATGTATATAGGCATCACGTCCAAGACAAGTAGATCGAAACGATTCTGCATCTACTACTATTACTCCACTCATCGACCGCTATCCAGCATGCATCTAGAGTATTAAGTTAAAAACAGAGTAACGCCTTAAGCAAGATGACATGATGTAGAGGGATAAATTCATGCAATATGATAAAAAACCCATCTTGTTATCCTCAATGGCAACAATACAATATGTGCCTTGCTGCCCCTGCTGTCACTGGGAAAGGACACCGCAAGATTGAACCCAAAGCTAAGCACTTCTCCCATTGCAAGAACTACCAATCTAGTTGGCCGAACCAAAAGGATAATTCGAAGAGACTTGCACAGATAACTCAATCATATATAAAAGAATTCAGAGAAGATTCAAAAAATCTCCGTAGATAATACTGGATCATAAACCCACAATTCATCGGTCTCAACAAACACACCACAAAAAGAAGATTACATCGAATAGTTCTCCACGAGAGAGGGGGAGAACATTGTATTGAGATCCAAAAAGAGAGAAGAAGCCATCTAGCTACTAGCTATGGACCCGAAGGTCTGAAGTAAACTACTCACACTTCATCGGAGGGGCTATGGTGTTGATGTAGAAGCCCTCCATGGTGGATGCCCCCTCCGGCGGAGCTCCGGGACAGGCCCCAAGATGGGATCTCGTGGATACAAAAGGTTGCGGCGGTGGAATTAGGTTTTTTGGCTCCTCCTCTGATTGTTTGGGGATACGTAGGTATATATAGGAGGAAGGAGTACATCGGTGGAGCAGCAGGGGGCCCACGAGGTAGGGGGGCACACCCTCCACCCTTGTGACCGCCTCTTTTGTTCCTTGGAGCAGGGTCCAAGTCTCCTGGATCACGTTCGGTGAGAAAATCACGTTCCCGAAGGTTTCATTCCATTTGGACTCCGTTTGATATTCCGTTTCTTCGAAATACTGAAATAGGCAAAAAAACAACAATTCTGGGCTGGGCCTCCGGTTAATAGGTTAGTCCCAAAAATAATATAAAAGTGGAAAATAAAGCCCAATATAGTCGAAAACAGTAGATAAAGTAGCATGGAGCAATAAATTTTTTTAGATATGTTGGAGATGTATCAACGGCCTGGGCGCAGGCCTCTCGCGAGACCGCCAGCGACGCTTCAGCCTTCGCGTTATCGAGGTCACGCTGGTGACGAGCAAGGACGACGGCTACCTTCAGCTTGCGCCTCTCCTCGGCGAGGCGCAGGCCCTCGGCCTCAAGGCGCGCATCCTCGCCATCAAGCTCCGCCCCGATCCGGTTCACGGCATCCGCTGCCCCCTGGAGGAACTCTTGATGAAGGGCGCGGTGTTCGCGAGCACGCCTGAGCACGTCTTCGGTGTCACCCTCTGTCAGTGGCGTGTGCGGAGGGCCCATAGGCGACACGCTCCCTCCCGGCGCGGGGCTAGGGGCTGGTGCCCCAGCAATCGCCTGACGGACCTCGCCAGGAGCTCGTCCTGGCACCGGTCCGTCCCCAGAAGAGGAGCTCAAGATTGACTTCAGCCAGTCGCCATCCACGACCAGGGAAGGAGCACGGGGCATGCTAGTTGCGCCCCAGGAGAACTCGTGAAGGGTGGACAATAGGCGTGCAGGCTCGAGGTGCCCAGTGGGACGGACCACTCCTCCGACCGACCAAGTGGCAGGGGCGCCGCTCAAGCTCGGCGCGCCTAGGGTCAACAGAGAGGACAAAGCTTGGGAGGACAACTCCTTGGCCTTCTCCGCGAATTCGGCAGGAAGGGCCCTGAAAGGCCACGATCAGCTGCAAAGAATAGAGATGTAAGGAAGCAAAGAGAGAAGAGGGCTTACTCGTCCATGGAAAAGTACTTCCTGCGCTTCAACAGGTGGCAAGGGCGGTCGTCGCCACCCAAGGCCTCCTTCCTCTTGCGGAGGGCCTCGAAGTCTACACGGAACCAACCTAAGCGCTCGGTGCAAGGGTCGGCTTGAGGCATGGAAGAAGCGTCAAGGCAATCAGCGCCGAAGGAACCAGCCTGGGGGACGCTGCCAGGCGTCACCTCATGAGGGACAGCCGGGGCCTCGGGAGCCCCGGCCTCAGGAGCCGTAGGCCGCAACTCCGCGCCTGCCACTGCTCTAGGACGGGCCTCGGGGGATGCCGCCTTCGGGGCTTCGCGCGGCGTCAGCACGTCGACATCAGCTACCTCAGCGCCTGCCGGTTCTCGCCTCCCCGCTCCATCGCCTGAGGAAGGACCGCTGTGGGCGACTGGAAGGGCAACCACAGCGACTGGGTTCTCGCGGGGCCCCGCGAGGCCAAGTGGGCGCAGCCCCCACTCGTCGAAGCTGGGCATTTGCCTCACAAAATCGGCCCTGCCCGAGCAAAGATACAAGAGGGCACCATCATGTTGAAGGCTGCCTGGGGAAGAGTCGCCAGTCAGGACCCTGAGCACCGTCCACAGCACTTCAGGCGCCAGGTCCTCCTCCTGAAGCTGTATGCAGTCTTTGTGCCCCGCAAAGTCCCACATCCGGCGAGAGTGGCGCTGGAGAGGAGCAATGCGACATTGGAGGAACTCCTTCACCACCTTGGGTGCCGTCACATCGAGCGCCCTCAAACTCTGGAAGCGGCGCCAGACGAAGGAGAGTCGGGGGCTCACGAGCGTCTCATGACCCCAGCCTGAGTTGGGAACAGCAGGCAAGGTTGGGTGCGAGAGCAGGGGGCTAGGTACTCCGACATCCACGTACAACCACCGCTCTCTGAACCTGGCCTCAGGAGGAGGAATGCCGAAGTCGATCCCTGAAGCGGTCGTCTTCGGCACAGCGAGGAAGCTCACACACCCCGACCATCAAGTGGGGTCGCTCAGCTGCAAAGAGAAGAAATGGCGCAACAGGGCAACGGAAGGAGGAATGCCCACCATTGCCTCGTAAACAAAAGCGAAGACAGCCAGGAGGGTAATGGACTCAGGCCCGAGGTGCATCAGCTGGATCTAATAATGGGAGAGCACCGCATTGAAGAAAACAGAAAAGGGGGGAACTAGGCCCGCCCACAGGGCATCAGCGAAGAACCGGACCTCCGTGACGACCCTATCGAAGGAGGCATGGGACGCAGGCCGGACCATGGTCCTGCCGCATTCGTTGAAGATGGTGACAAGGGCAGAGCAGACCTTGAAGGCTTCGGGATTGGGTATGATGGACCGGTCAACGGTGGGGGCCACCGCCGGAGGTGAGCGGGACAAAGGCGCGGGCTTCTTCCCCCTTTCCTTCTTCGTTGGCGCCATGGCACCGGGAAGGGGGTAGAGTTCGAGTTGGATTGGAGGCGGAGGTTGGAGCCTGAGGAAGAAGGAAGGGCAGGAAGCACGCGGGCGGCGAAAGGGGAATGGCTGTGTGCAACCACGGGTCCGCCTAGATGGGCGTGTAATGAGGCATCATGGGGAAGCAGAGACGCCCATGTCAAATCAACCGCCACGCTGCGCCCAAGGCCGCAGGCTATTGGGGCCCACGGCGCTTCGCACTTGACCCTTCGCTTCTCTGCTAAGCCAAGTCCGGGCGCGCCTTGGGCCCCGGGGCTACTGTCAGTGTTCTAGGAACAGGAGTCCCCAGACTTGCCTGCCTGCGGCCTGCGGCCTGCGGCGTGGCTCAAGTGGGGGCCCAGTGCAGCCCAGCTTCATCAGCTCAAGCTCAAGACCCTCGCAAGGAGCCAAGCCTCGCGGGGCGGACGACAGGAAGCTTCCTCAGCAGCGGCCTCATCAGGAAGGCTCGCGAGGAGGCGGAGAGATCAAGGCAGGGTACCTCACGAGGAACCCGTGACGCGAGCCATGACGATCGAGGCCAGGCGGGCGCCAGGCGGGTGCCAGCCTGTGCAGTGTCCTTGTTTCCCCTTCGGTGCAAAGGGGGCAAGCACAGGCCAAGGCATCAGGCAAAGGTTACCCTTTCAGTGCAACAAGACCAAGACCAGCAGAACGGCAGGACGGAGGTCATCTTGGAGCCCAGGACGGCGTCATCTCAGAGCCTTTGGCAGCCGAAGACCAATTTTAGTCAGGATAAGTGTACTAGATGTTCCCCTTCAAAGTGGCCAATTGTTGGCGCCCTTCCCACTTATTATTTGGGAAGAGGCCCAGAGCCTCCCCCTATAAATAGGACTAGCCACCACAGAGTAGAGGCAGCTAGAAACAGATCAATCAGATCAAGGAGAGAGAGAAGCGACTGAACTCACCCAAGCAGTTCATCGCACCAGCTCAAGAACAGCCCCTCGCGAGGTTGTTCTCCCTTTATATTGTTCATCATTAGGCCCTGAGGCAATCCACCACAGCACACACTGGAGTAGGGTATTACACCACAATGGTGGCCTGAACCAGTATAAACCTCGTGTCCCTTGTGTGTTCTTCTTGTTAGCTTAGATTCCTTGCGAGCCATCGAGATGTGAGCTGGTAGGGGAAAGATCTTTGTGCGCACCTCAGTGTTCGAACCTCAAGGGTCTGCCGGAACCTGAAATCCAACAAACAGGACTAGCGATGCGGAATCATCTCGAACGCACAAGGCAGGCAGTCCGGATTCACCTCAGATCCACCCATAGCCTCCTCCAGTCCGGGCATGACAGGTTCCGCCAAAAATACTCCTTTTCATAAGCATACACCAAACTCATATGCATAAACATATCATTTTACTACAATGCGTAGACTTAAATAACACTTAACGGCTGTCGTTTCTCATCAACGCCTGTTTGTCAAAAACGGCACCCACGCCTTATGTTATGCCCGATTATGCCAGGGGCTCCACAGCTTGACAAAAAAGTCCGACCATCTTTTCGGTCGCTCGCCACCCCGAACTTATAGCACTATATGCATCAGCTCCAAATCATGTCTTGGGTCATTGGTTGGGTTTGCCTGGCTCCTATGTTTTGGTACCTTACGTTCCGCCCCATCGACTAAGGTAGCGCTGGGAGAACTACTGCGATTGTGTCCCGGTTCTGTCGGACGAGCACCTCAGTAGAGAAAGCCAAAAACTGACTGTCATGATACAGCGAGAGCTGGTCAGCTGTTCGAGAGGTTGTAAAATCCTTAAAGATTTATTCCGCATAACACCATTATAAATGCAGAGTGCGACGGATCGGTCTTCCGACCAGGCGCCAATAGAGCCCCTAGTTCGGCCTTCCGAACACTAGAGGCTGCGCTGACCATACTTGAATTCCTATGGCTAAGTGAGAGTGGTAAAGCCCTATAGTCCGACTGCCTGGTTTGGGGTGAGGAACACCTCCTTAAAAGGACCCAACCATGGGATAAAGAGTGTTCAGGTATATCCCGAACACCCCCGTATTTTTTTCGTGGGGGCAGAAGCCGACGACTGGCCAACTCTCAGGATTCACATACACTAAACAACCACACAGGAAGAACAAATGTTCAAACAAAACAGGAAATAAATAATTAAAGTGCCATTATCCCATATTACAAAGTATGGCACTAATGCCCTGAGGGAAATATAGTGTCTTTGGTACACATATCCGCCACAAGGCGGGCTCCCTTCAGTACACCTTCATAGTATAGCTCGGGCTTGCGGTGCTCCTTACCCTTTGGTGGCCCCTCAGTCATCAGCTTCTCCGCATCAAGCTTCCCCCAATGCACCTTTGCATAGGCAAACGCCATGCGCACACCCTCTATACAGACCGATCGCTTAATAACATCAAGCCAAGGGCAGGCGCCAACAATCCGCTTCACGAGTCCTAAGTAACTGCTCGAAATTGGCTCCGCGGGCCATAGTCGGACAACCAAGTCCTTCATGGCTAGTTCGGCCACTTGGTGCAGTTCGACCAGCTGCTTCAGCTGATCGATAAAGGGCACCTGATAGTTTGGCGCCAAATACTGCGACCAGAAATCCCTCTCCGCAGACTTCTTCTCCTCGGTCCAATAGAATTGGGCGGCATCTGATATGCTGCGAGGTAGATCCGCAAACGCCCCTGGAAAAACAAGAATTCAGCTTGTCGCTTAGAGTTCTTCCTATTATCCTGTAAAAATGGCCATGAATACAAAAGGCCTTACCAGCCGCAACCTTCCGAGCATCCTGAATGTCCTGCAGGGCACCTCGGGCTTCTTCCCGAGCATCCTTCGTGTCTTGGAGAGCTTGGGCGAGTTCGGATTCTTTCCCTACTAGACTTTGCTCCAAGCCCTCGCTTTTGTTCACAGCCTCCTGGAGTTCTCGCTCAGCTGCGGTGACCCTGGCCTCGTGTTTCTCATGAAGCGCCTGTTCGGCGGCAACCTTCTCATTGGCATCAGCCATAGCCTTCTTCAATGCCTCATATTCGGCACTCGCTCCTAGAGCATACAATACAAATACTTTTCATCAGGCACAATTACTCATTCATGCCAAATTCAAGACAATGTTTCAACATACCTTGCATGTCCTCCAATTGCTTCTTCACACGGCCAAGTTCCTCTTTGACCCGTTCCAGGCTCTCGTTCAGTCCGAACAGTTCCGCATTATGAGCAGTCGTCTTCTCTGCAGACGCCTATTTTCACACAAAGGGATATACGTCATTAACAAAGGCTCCTGCAAAAGCAGAGAATTTGATCCCCTGTCCGGCTCTTTCTCACTTTCGCCGGACAGTGTATCAGGGGCTACTACTCATATTATGACAATTCCTCAAAGGTTTCTTAGAAAACAAACCTCAAAGGCCTTTATAAGGCCAAGGCAGGACTCATCCAGCCCGCTCTTGGTGGACTGAATCTTTTCAATCACCGCACCCATGAGGGTCGGATGTTCATCGACGATAGACGCGCTCCTTAACGCTGTTGATAGACCGCCAGGCAGCTCTGCTTGGATAGAGGTTGCCGGCGGAGTAGGCAAGCCTCCCACCGTCGAAGGTGGCTGCTCGCCTGATCCTGGAGCCTTAGAGGTGTCCAGGACCGTGTCCGGTTGTGGTCCGAATCCGAGATCGCCCCCTCCGTCGACATGCTTGGGGGCCATCGCTCCTGTGTGTCCGGCCCCAGAGACATGCCCCCTGATCTGGGTCCTGTTGAGACGACACCTCAGTGTCGTGCCTGGACTTTGGAGAAGGGGCCTCTAGAGGCATCTCGCTCGCCAAAGCATCTGAGCTAAGCGAATCCTCGGACGAGGACTGTCCGGCGCGAGACCTCGCCGGGCTGTATGAAATATGGCGACAGTTAAAATTACCGTACCCAAATGACCCTGGATGCACATGCATGTCCGGATTTCGTATACTTACAACTTTTCCAGGGGCTGGGCCCTGGGATCCCACTCCGGGCTGTTATCGGCAGCCGTGGTGGATGCCTCTAGGTGGGAACCTCTCCCCCTCTTGGGCGATTCGGCCTCCAAGGACAAAGAGGCCGTCCTTTTCTTCCCACCACCAGAGGGAGGCTCCTCTTCCTTTTACTCCTCTTCGTCTTTGGAAGAGGGATGGTTGCTGGAGTCTTTGAATTTTGCGTCCGAAGCATCACGACGACGGAGGCCACTCCGGGTCTTTTTGACCTTCTTGGACGCCTCTTTCTTTGGCGCCTCGTAAGGCGCTGGGACCAGCATCTTCGTTAGAAGAGGTCCGGCCGGTTCCTCCGGCAGCGGGGCCGGACAATGTATCCGCTCCACCTTTTTTATCCATCCCTGGGGTCATGATGAACCATGGTAAAAATGCCTCCCTCAGGACATGCCAACTAGAGCATGAATGGACAGAGCATAGCAATAACTTACCGGGCTTGCAGAATGGGATAATTGATACCCGCGGTCCTCGGTGGAACCCGACCATGATTTTCCGGACTTAAAGAGCACCTTCCAGATATCCTTGTGGGAGGAATCATAGAGCTCCTGAAGAGTCTGGTGCTCGGTTGGGTCGTACTCCCACAAATTGCAGGCTCGACGCTGGAAGGGAGAACCAGGCGAACTAACATCACCTGGACTACGTCGACAAGTTTGACGTCCTTGTCGACCATACTCTGGACGCGCGTCTGGAGCAGTGACAGCTCATCGGACGAGGACCAGTTCAGGCCCTTCTTCGGCCAGGACGTGAGCCGCAGTGGGGCTCCGGATCTGAACTCAGGAGCTGCAACCCACTTTTTGTTGCGCGGTTCGGTGATATAGAACCATTGCTGCTGCCACTCCTTGACCGAGTCGTTGAAGGCACCCGTCGGCCAAACGACCTTGGGCATTTTGCTCACCATGGCACCGCCGCACTCGGCGTGCTCACCACTCACCACCTTGGGCTTCACATTGAAAATCTTCAGCCACAGACCGAAGTGAGGCGAAATCCGGAGAAAGGCCTCACACACAACGATGAATGTCAAGATGTTAAGGAAAGAATTGGGGGAAAGATCATGAAAATCAATCCCATAATAGTGCATGACTCCACGAACAAATGGGTGAAGGGGAAACCCGAGCCCGCGGACAAAATGGGGAATAAACACGACTCTCTCATGGGGCTCCGGAGTAGGGACGATCTGTCCCGCCGGTGGGAGACGGTGGCCGATCTTCTTGGCCACGTACCCGGCCTCTCGGAGCCTCTTGATATCCTTATCTTGGATGGTAGAGGCCATCCATTTGCCTCCTGCTTCGGATCCGGGCATCTTTGGAAAACCTCTCTTCAACGGAGAAGAAGAATGCTTGGGCGCTAGGGCTCGAGCAGAGAGGAATGGACTAGCAGAAGGTGTCGTGGTTCTAAGTCTGACAGTAGAAAGGGGGTAGGTATGGAGAGGCAAGATCTCAGCTACGGCGAAGGTGTACACACAAAGTTTACGAGTTCAGGCCCTTCTTGGTGGAAGTAACAGCCCTACGTCTCGGTGCCCGGAGGCGGTCGATTGGATTATGTGAGTGATATTACAGGGGGTGCGAACCCTTGTCCCAGAGGAGGGGGTGGCTTATATAGAGTGCGCCAGGACCCCAGCGATCCTCCATTACAAGGGACTAAATGTACATAAAGTGCTGGCGTTACTGGTAACGCCACCCGTAAGTGCTATTAATGGCCTTAAAGACTACGGAGTGAATGCACGACCGTTGTACGTTGAGTGACTCCTGGTCTTTGGGAGGTCGAGTGATTCTCTTGTTAGTCGAGTGACGGTAGATAGGGAGACTGCCGAGTGACAAGGCGTCGAGTGGATTGCACTCGACACCTTTGACCGGGGGTCTCATGGAGTCTCTTGACCTTCTTGCCTTCTTGGGTAGTGACCTTGGGTAGAACGTATAGGTCAAGCCTATGACCCTACCCCAGGTCTGTATCCTCATCAGTAGCCCCCGAATGGATTAAAGTATGAGTGAAAATTAGGTTGAAGTTGAATCCGTTCTGAGCTTTGTGTCTTCACGAGTATCTTCTGCAAGACTGAACGCCGGTGTCGATCCAGTCACCTTGATCCATTCAGTGAACTGTCGATTGAACTGGCGACCTCATGTGTCAAGTGCCGTGTTGGGGCGCGGGATCTCAGGCACGATTGCCTGCAGTGTATCCCAGATTTCACGGGATACGAAATTTTGGGGAAGCGCGCAGGGTGGAGAGCATCGAAACGAGCGGGTCGGATAAGTAGCGATGCCTCGATTACCGCGCCACCTTTTTCGCCACGTACGTTGTGCGCAACTGTTCCAGGATTTGACGGGATTGCCTGGTCCCACGCGTCAGTCACTCGGAGATGGCCCTTTATAAGGCGACGGGTCTGAGGTGCTGGTACTGTGCTCGCCTATTCCTTCTTCTTTCTCCTCTGCTACTCCACCGTGCCTAGCTCCTCTGCTCTCGACGCCGCTACTCTCCGGCCATGGTGAAGGACAAGACGGCGGCGCTAGAGCATGCAAAGAAGGCGACGGGGGCAGCGAAAGGCAAGAAGCAGGCCTGCGGGTCGTCGTCGCATGCGGGGCTGCCGCCGGCCTGGATCCAGGGCGATTGGATCCGGTCTTCAATCCAGCTGGAAGATCTAGCTGAACTGGAGGAGTCCGGATTGATCGCCAAGGGAGCAGCAAGGTTGCCGAAGGGGGAGATGGAGCCGCAACCTCAACCGGGTGAGTGCGTTTAGCTTGCCACCCACGTCGACCGGGGTTTCTCGCTCCCTCCGCATCCTTTCTTCCGGGGATTCTTGAACTTCTTTGGCACTCAGCTGCACCACTTTTCTCCCAACACCATCACCTATTTAGCTGCATTTGTATCGATGTGCGAGAACTTCTTAGGGTGTCAACCGCACTGGGGTCTTTTCAAACACATCTTCACCATTCATTCTCAGTCGGTAAAAAAGGCGAAGTCGAGTGACTCAAAAACTCACGTCATCCAAATGTGTGGGGGTTTAGGTATCCAAAAGAGGCACATGAGTGCCTTTCTCACCATGACTCTCCCTGAATCTGTTAGGGGCTGGCAGTCGACCTGGTTCTACTGCCAGGACGTCGCAGTCCAAGTCAGTTGACTGGTCTTCCCCCCTTCTCGTTTGACCGTGTTCAGACTCCTGCCCCACTGAAAGTAACTGCCGATGAGACCATGGAGACGAGGATGTTGGTGGATAGGGTGGTCCAGCTCATCAATGATGGCGTTACCGGCATGGACTTGCTGGAAGTGTTCCTCAGTCGACGCATCCAACCTCTCCAAGCTCGCGATCATCCAATGTGGTTGTATTCTGGACCGGATGACACTGCTCGGGTCCACCCAGAAGAAGTGTCGTCTGAAACAGTAGCTTTCTGGCTGAGGGGCATCACAGGCAACCAGGACAATCCCAGAGGATCTAGGCGAGTTGTACCCTTCAACAACGTAAACCCACCCAACAAGGTATGCTTTTTGTTCCGACTGCTTCCCATTCATACTCCTACTGCACTTGATGTTGACCGACTCTTGTTCGACCAATTTGTTCTGCAGGTGTTCACTGAGATGCATTCGATGCCCAATGGTGAACAAGCTTTGGAACAGGCCCAGGAGGGGGAGGACAGCGCAGAAGAGAGTGGTGGGTGGGATTCTCAGGGAGAAGATGAGGAGGAGGAGAGCAAGGAGTCGGACGAGGAGGAGTAAATCGACTCGCCGCCGCGCTCCGAACGTCGATCGAAACAGTAGCAAGATCCGGCTGGCGGGCGTGGGAAAAGCATGGGTCCCCGAGACTAATGTTGAATATTTGATTCAGCGGTAGTCTTAGAGTAATTCTTTTCCTTGTATCTGTCGACTGACATGTCCGTCTTTCTGGCTGCAGAGGTCTTGTGATCTTGGAGCTCGACTCACCGAGTTAAAGAAGAAGCATATCAGTGTTGAACTTGACCTCGAACTTGCGACGAAGAATATGAAGACTGCCCAACAAGAAACGACCATCATGGGAGGTGATCACTCGACCATTTTGTCTATTTTGTAGCTTCACACTTCACACTGGTTTTTCTTTCAGTCTCTTTGAACCGAGTGATTTCACACAAGCAGATGTGCGTAGTGAAAATCGTCAACTTCAGTCTCGTCTAAAGAGTGTTGTTTCTTTAGAGAGGGTGAAGGAGGCTTTGGATCAGAAGGATCTGGATCTGGCAGCCGCTCAAAAGGAAGCACGCGAGAAGACGAAGCTTGCGGACCAGAAGCTGACTTCGGTCAGCAAATTGGAGGAGGAGAACGCGAAGCTGAAGACTTCCATCTCGGACGCTAATCGAGAAGTCGAGCAGCTGAAGAAGGACAAGGAGAATCTGACCACTGAAGTCGGCGGCCTCAAGACCAAGACAGACAAGCTAGAGCCCTGTCTGGAGCAACTCGCCGCCAAACTTGTTCTGAAGCTTGAAGGTATGATCAGTCGACTACGATTAACTTGTTGCCGACTAAACTTTGTTGTCATGCCGTCGACTCACCACTTCTTGCAATGGGACAGAACTGTGTCAGGACTTTGAGGCTGAAACTGGGCGGGTTGAGACGGGTCTCGACCCCATCAACTATCCTGTGAAAGATGACACTGCAATGAATCTGCTTCGGTTGGAGTCGCGCTTAGATGGTGCGGTTGCTTATCTTGCTCGGCTGAAGGTGGCGATGTCTCAAGTGGATGCTGAACTTTGGCCTCGGACGGAGCTGTCTCAAGACCTCGAGTCCCTAATGACTCGAATAAATCAGATTCCAGGCCGAGTGCAAGAGCGGAAGAAATCTTCCGCCTGCTGTGGTGCCGATGTCGCCTTGTCTTTGGTCCGAGTGCACTACAAGGAGGCTAAGGAAGACAAGCTGGCAGCTCTCAAAGTGGCAAACACTAAGAATCACTCCTTCCAGGACTTCATGGACACCTTCCTCGAGGCAGCCACTCACATCGCCGACAGCATCGACCTCGACAGCTTCTGCGACCCGGCCAGTCCTTCTCCCGCCGAGTGAAAAAAAACATTATGCCTCACTTTTATTTGCCTCGGAATGCCGGGTGAATTTGTAACCGTCAAAACTCCTTCGGGCCTAATGCCTGAGCACTTTATTCTGCGGTTAAGAAACTTTGGATTTATCTTCTCATATATTGCATCTGTCTTCAAACGAAATTCGTTTTCCTCTTGGACCGTCGTCTGTTTACTTGATGCAGCTTCTGGAGGAGAATGGCCAGTCGATCGATCTGGCGATCCTTGAGTAGCATTGATCATCTCATCAGCAAGGCACTGAACAATGGTCTTGACGTTCCAGTCGACCGAGTGGGTGATCCTTGAGTAGCATTGATCAGCTCATCACCAAGGCATTCAGCAATGGTCTTGACGTTCCAGTCGACCGATCGGGTGGTCCTTGAGTAGCATTGATCAGCTCATCAGCAAGGCATTCAGCAATGGTCTTGACGTTCCAGTCGACCGACAGGGTGATCCTTGAGTAATATTGATCAGCTCATCAGCAAGGCACTCAACAATGGTCTTGACGTTCCTGTCAGCCGATTGGGCGATCCTTGAGTAGCATTGATCAGCTCATCAGCAAGGCACTCAGCAATGGTCTTGACGTTGGTGAGTGCTGGACTATAGTGAAGCCTCCGAGCGGGAGGATTACTCACCACTCGATAGGAATTTTCAAACTTAGGCGAGCACTGGGCTGCAGCTAAGCCCCAAAGTGGGAGGGTTGCTCACCACTTGGTAGGATTTTTCAAACTTAGGCGAGCACTGGGCTGCAGCTAAGCCCCGAGTGGGAGGATCGCTCGTCACTCGGTAGGATTTTCATCACTTAGGCGAGTACTGGACTGCAGCTAAGCCCCCCGAGCGGGAGGATTGCTCGCCACTCGGTAGGATTTTATAAACTTAGGCGAGTACTGGACTGCAGCTAAGCCCCCGAGTGGGAGGGTTGCTCTCCACTCGGTAGGATTTTATAAACTTAGGCGAGTATTGGACTGCAACTAAGCCCCCGAGTGGGAGGGTTGCTCGCCACTCGGTAGGATTTTATAAACTTAGGCGAGCACTGGGCTGTAGCTAAGCCCCCGAGTGGGAGGGTTGCTCTCCACTCGGTAGGATTTTATAAACTTAGGCGAGTACTGGACTACAGCTAAGCCCCCGAGTGGGAGGGTTGCTCGCCACTCGGTAGGATTTTATAAACTTAGGCGAGCACTAGGCCACAGCTAAGCCCCCGAGTGGGAGGCTGACCCACCACTCGGTAGGATTTTCATCACTTAGGCGAGCACTGGGCTGCAGCTAAGCCCCCGAGTGGGAGGCGGACTTACCACTCGGTAGGATTTTTATCACTTAGGCGAGCACTGGGCCGCACCTAAGCCCCCGAGTGGGAGGTGGACTCACCACTCGGTAGGATTTTTATCACTTAGGCGAGCACTAGGCTGCAGCTAAGCCTCCGAGTGGGAGGCTGACTCACCACTCGGTAGGATTTTTATCACTTAGGCGAGCATTGGGCTGCAGCTAAGCCTCCGAGTGGGAGGCTGACCCACCACTCGGTAGGATTTTTATCACTTAGGCGAGCACTGAGCCGCAGCTAAGGTGTTAAGTACAAAAGAAATAAACACAAATCATTCGGAAGAAAGTAAACTATGTATTTTGATAACCAAACTAAGAAGTATTTCTTATTACATCTCATCAGTCTAGATATTTAAGAGTAAAAAGGGTGGAGCAAATCCGCATTCCAGGCGCGTGGCTCATCTTTATTATGTTCGATGTTGAAGAGACGGTACGCTCCGTTGTGGAGCACCTTGGTGACGACGAAAGGGCCTTCCCAAGCTGGAGCGAGCTTGTGAGGCCTCTGCTAGTCCACTCGAAGAACCAGGTCTCCTTCTTGAAATGCCTAACCCCTCACATTTCTGGCATGAAATCGACGCAAGTCTTGCTGGTAAATGGTTGACCGGACCAGAGCCATCTCTTTTTCTTCTTCTAGGAGATTGACTGCATCTTGTCGAGCCTGTTCCGCTTCTTCTTCTGAGAAGAGCTCAACTCGAGGTGCATTGTGGAGCAAATCACTGGGGAGCACGACTTCAGCCCCGTCGACTAAGAAGAATGGAGTCCTTCCAGTCGACCGGTTAGGCGTTATCCTCAACCCCCAAAGTACTGATGGGAGCTCGTCGACCCAAGCCCCTGCTGCATGTTTCAGGTCACACATCAACCGAGGTTTCAATCCTTTGAGAATCAATCCATTTGCCTGCTCAGCCTGCCCATTCGACTGAGGATGAGCGACTAAAGCGTAGTCGACTCTCGTGCCTTGGGAGGCACAAAAGGCTTTGAATTCCTTAGAATCGAAGTTCGAGCCATTATCCATGATAATGCTGTGTGTGGGACGCCATATCTGAATATAAGTCCTCTGATGAAACTCACAGTTGTGCTTGCTTCAAGGCTTTTGATGGGCTTGGCTTTGATCCATTTGGTGAACTTGTCGACTGCAACCAACACATGAGTAAATCCACTTCTGCCTGTCCTGAGAGGTCCAACCATGTCCAGTCCCCAGACAGCGAAAGGCCAGACGAATGGAATTGTTTTTAGAGCTGACGCAGGTTTATGAGACATGTTGGAGTAAAACTGACAACCTTCACACTTGTCCACTATCTCCTTAGCCATCTCGTTGGCCCGCGGCCAGTAAAATCCGGCTCGATAGGCTTTGGCCACGATGGTCTAAGAGGACGCATGATGACCACAGGTCCCCGAGTGAATATCATTGAGGATCACTCGACCTTCCTCTGGCGTGATGCATTTCTGGCAAACTCCAGTTGCACTTTCTCTGAACAACTGCCCCTTTATCACAGTAAAGGCCTTAGATCGCTGGACGATCTGTCGAGCCTCTTCTTCATCCTATGGAAGTTCTTTCCTAAGAATGTATGCAGTGTACGGCACTGTCCAGTCAGGAGTGATGACCAGAACCTCCATGACTAAGTCGACCATGGCTGAGATTTCAACTTCAGTCGGATTTGTGGCACTCTTGGGCTGTGTCGACTCTTCTGTGAAGGGATCCTCCTGAACCGAAGGTGAATGAATATGTTCCAAAAACACATTGCGGGGAATGGCCTCTCTCTTTGAACCTATCTTCGCCAACTCATCTGCAGCTTGATTTTTCAATCGGGATACATGGTGAAGTTCCAACCCTTCAAACTTCTTTTCCAGCTTCCTAACAGCATTGCAGTAACCAGTCATGGCTGGACTTCTGACATCCCATTCCTTCATCACCCGATTAACCACCAAATCTGAGTCGTCGTATACCATGAGGCGGCGGACGCCGAGTGAAATGGCCATACGCAACCCATATAAAAGTGCTTCGTATTCTGCTTCGTTGTTGGAGGAATCAAAATGGATCTGGAGAACATAGTTAAGCTTGTCTCCACGGGGGGACACCAATACTACTCCAGCACCCGATCCGTTTAGCATCTTGGAGCCATCAAAGAACATAGTCCAATGTTCCGAGTGAACTTGAGTCGGTAGTTGCTGCTCAACCCACTCGGCAAGGAAATCTGCGATTGCTTGGGACTTGATAACTTTCTTTGCCTCAAACTTGATGTCCAGTGGAAGGAGTTCAATCGCCCATTTTGCTACTTGACCAGTTGCATCTCTGTTATCCAGAATCTCAGACAACGGTGCGTCGCTGACGACTGTAATAGAGTGATCAGAGAAGTAATGTCCAACCTTCTTCATGGTCATGTAGATTCCATAGACAAGATTCTCATAAGGAGGATATCGTTGCTTGGATGGAGTCAAAACTTCAGAGAGATAATAAACTGGGCGTTGAACCTTGTAAGCTTTTCCTTCCTCTTCTCGCTCGACCGTGAGTACTGTACTGACAACTTGTCCAGTGGTTGCAATGTAAAGCAGTAAAGGCTCTTTGCTGATTGGCGCAGCGAGCACCGGCTGGGTGGAAAGCAGGGCTTTGAGCTCTGCAAATGATGTATCAGCTTCTTCAAACTACTCGAACTTATCAGATTTCTTCATCAATCGGTAAAGAGGCAAGGCCTTTTCACCAAGACGAGAAATGAATTGACTCAAGGCGGCCAAACAACCAGTCAGCTTCTGAACGTCATGCACTCACACGGGGTGTTTCATTCGGAGGATGGTATCAACTTTTTCTAGATTGGCGTCGATCCCTCGTTCGGAAACGAGAAAACCGAGCAACTTTCCTCCTGGAACTCCGAATGTGCACTTTAACGGATTAAGCTTGATATCGTACCTTCTTAGGTTGGCAAAGGTTTCTGCGAGGTCAGTCAATAGGTCAGAAACTTTGCGAGTCTTGACCATGATGTCATCCATGTATGCCTCCATATTCCGACTGATTTGGGTGAGCGGGCACTTCTGGACCATTCTCATGAACGTGGATCCGGCATTTTTAAGACCGAATGGCATGGTGACATAGCAAAAACACCCGAATGGGGTGATGAAAGCTGTTTTTAATTCATCTGGGCCATACAGTCGGATCTGATGATACCCGGAATACGCATCTAGGAAAGACAGGCGCTCACACCATGCAGTCGAGTCAACAATCTGATCCATACGGGGGAGAGGGAAGTGATCTTTCGGGCAGGCCCGATTGATATGCCTGAAATCAATGCACATGCGAAGTGAATTGTCCTTCTTGGGGACCATGACGACATTGGCAAGCCACTCGGAGTGGTAGATTTCACGGATGTACTCTGCTGCCAACAGTCTAGCCACTTCTTCGCCGATTGCTTTTCTCTTCTGAACGGCGGACCGCCGAAGGTGCTCTTTGACGGGTTCTACCTTGGGGCGACACGCAAACGGTGCTCAGCCAGTTCTCTGGGTACACCTGGCATGTTAGAGGGTTTCCATGCGAAGATGTCCCAGTTCTCACGGAGGAACTGGATGAGCACTTCCTCCTATTTGATGTCGAGTGTTGTTGATATATGAGTCAGGGCAGCATTGGGGTCCGTCGGGTGAATATGAATCGGTTTCATTTCACCAGTCGACTAAAATGCAGAGTCTGTAGAGGGCTTCTTAGCTTGGAGCAAATCACTCGGATCTACACTCTTCTGATACTCCTGGAATTCAACTGCCGCCATATGTGCATCGGCGATTTTGGAACCTTTCTGGAAACATTCTTTTGCTTTCTGCCGATTGCTAGTAACTGTGATCACACCTTTGGGACCAGGCATCTTCAGCTTGAGGTACACATAGCACGGTCAATCCATGAAACGTGCGTATCCCGGCCTCCCCAGGATGGCGTGATAAGCACTCTGGAAATCCACGACTTCAAACGTCAACTTTTCTTTATGATAATGCTTGGAATCACCGAAAACCACGTCGAGAGTGATCTGGCCGAGTGATTCGGCTTTCTTTCCGGGGATAACGTCGTGAAAGCTCATATTGCTCTCGCTAAGCTTGGACATCGGGATGCCCATCCCCTTCAAGGTTTCAGCATACAGGATATTCAGACCGCTACCACCATCCATCAGCACTTTAGTCAGTCGAGTGCCACCGACCACCGGGTCGACCACGAGCGCTTGCCTACCAGGGGTGACTACGCGAGCAGGATGGACTGACTTGTCAAATGTGATGGCTGTCTGGGACCATTTCAGGTACGTGGTCGTTGTCGCCCGAGCAACCATATTCACCTCTCCGTTGATCACCTTCAACCGACTCTTGCTCTCAACATCAGCAAAAATCATGAGAGTGGAATTGACCTTGGGGTAACCATCGTCTTCTTCCTCTTCCTCATCTCTGTCCGACTCTTTCTCCTTCTCATTGGGTTGTTTTTCCCGGAACTGTTGGATCAAGAGTCGACATTGCCGAGTGGTATGCTTTGGGTAAATCAGATTACCTTCTTCACCTTTCTTCGTGTGGATGTGACCTGGCAAATCCACCCCCTGTTCAAGAATTCATACGATTAACCAGTTAACTTGTCGATTAATCCCTACTCATAGGGTCACTGAGTAGCCGATTAACTGATTAATCACCCGAGTAATTGATTAAATGGCCTATTAACTTGCCGATTAGCCTATTAATCCCCTACTTGTCAGCCAACCGAGCAGCTACCAGTTAACGATTTCCTCAACAATGAATCCACCACATCATTTCCGGCTTGATCCTTTACCTTCTTGGGGGGCCAGGGCCCCTTAGGTTTTCCCTTAAACTTTCCTTGAGCCACTGCTGCAATCTCACCAGGTGCCATTGGCTCGGCTTGACGCTTTTGTTTCCAACTGGAACCACCTCCACCGGCCTCTTGGACGACTGGTTTACTCTTCCCGCTATGGAGTCAATCCTCTTCTTCCCCGTTAGCATACCGGGTGGCTATCTCCATCATCTGGGTCAGAGTCATATCCCCAGTCCGACTGAACTTCAGAACCAACTCTCGATACTTGACGCCTTCCTTGAAAGCGCACACTGCCTGATGCTCTGATACATTCTCAACGGTGTGATTCAAAGTGGTCCACCTCTGAATGAATTCTCTCAAAGTCTCATTCGGCTTCTGCACACAATGCTGCAACTCGGGAAGCCCTGCTGGCCGCTTGCACGTGCCCTCAAAGGTTCTTACGAACACCCGAGATAGCTCTTCCCAACTGTGTATACTGTCCGGGGCCAACTGAGTCAACCACGCTCGGGTCGACCCTTCCAACATAAGAGGGAGATGCTTCATTGCTATCTCATCGTTTCCGCCTCCAATTTCCATAGCCATTCAGTAATCTTTAAGCCAAGTCTCAGGCTTGGATTCTCTAGTGAACTTACTGACTCCTGTTGCCAATCTGAAGTTGGGAGGAATCACTGCCCTGATGGCTCTGCTGAAACACTCTAGGCCTGAAACATGTAATCTGCTGCCACTCGAATGATCTCTGCCCAGGTCTTCTCTGTGCACTCTATTCCGGTCGATCAGGCCTTGGACAAGAATGGATCTCGCATCGAAACCCGGCTCTCTTGGGTCGACTGGAGCTCTGCGCTCGTCCCTATGACGGCATCTGTCATTGTTCTGCCGAGGCACGTACAACGCACCCCTCAAAGGAGGCGTTGGCACTCGACGATGATTGTCGCGGTCGAACTGACGATCATACTGCCCACGGCCTTCATGTCGCGGGGGCAATCTTGGGCTATGGGCCGACTGAACTGTATCCGCTACCATAGATCTGCTGTGTATCCTATTCCATGACTGAGACACCGCATAATTCTGCTCTCCTGCTGCTCGGAGCAAGGCCCGGATCTGCTCCAACCCTCGGCCAGCCTCTGACTGGGAAGGTTGAATCGACTCTGCAATTTGGGCCGCAGCAGTGAGGTTCTGAATCGGAGTACGGTATACCTTAGGTGGAGGCGGGAAATGCTGCCATCGACTGGACTCAGGGACTCGCTCCCGAGCTCGCTCGAGAGCGCGCTGCAAGTTCTCCAGTCGAGTGCGCTCAGCCAAATTAGCCAAGCGTGCCTCCTCCAAGGCCCGAGCCTCGGGAGTTTCTCCAACGATGGGCGTGTGAAGTGCGTCCATGTTGCGACGAGGAAGATCCTCTCTCTGCTGCGAAGAGAGAGGTTCGGTATAATACTCCTCGTGGACCCATGATGGATCACCGCCAGCATCTTCGCCGTCCTCGCGGCGAAAGCCAGGTGGGCCACGCGGACCATCGACCATCAGGACTTCAGCCGCAGAATCGCTGCTATCACACTCGGACGCCGTCGCCGCAGAGCAACTTCTTCGCGGATTGCTTTTCTCTTCTGAATGGCGGACCGCCGAAGGTGCTCTTTGACGGGTTTTACCTTGGGGTCGACACGCAAATGGTGCTCAACTAGTTCTCTGGGTACACCTGGCATGTCAGAGGGTTTCCATGCGAAGATGTCCCAGTTCTCACGGAGGAACTGGATGAGCGCTTCCTCCTATTTGCTGTCGAGTGTTGTTGATATATGAGTCGGGGTAACATTGGGGTCGGTCGGGTGAATATGAATCGGTTTCGTTTCACCAGTCGACTGAAATGCAGAGTCTGTAGCGGGCTTCTTAGATTGGAGCAAATCACTCAGATCTGCACTCTTCTGATACTCCTGGAATTCAACTGCCGACATCTGTGCATCGGCGATTTTGGAACCTTTCTGGAAACATTCTTCTGCTTTCTGTCGATTTCCAGTAACTGTGATCACACCTTTGGGACCAGGCATCTTCAGCTTGAGGTACACATAGCACGGTCGAGCCATGAAACGTGCGTATGCCGGGCTCCCCAGGATGGCGTGATAAGCACTCTGGAAATCCATGACTTCAAACGTCAACTTTTCTTTACGATAATGCTTGGAATCACCAAAAACCACGTCGAGAGTGATCTGGCCGAGTGATTCGGCTTTCTTTCTGGGGATAACGTCGTGAAAGCTCATATTGCTCTCGCTAAGCTTGGACATTGGGATGCCCATCCCCTTCAAGGTTTCTGCATACAAGATATTCACACCGCTACCACCATCCATCAGCACTTTAGTCAGTCGAGTGCCACCGACCACCGGGTCGACCACCAGCGCTTGCCTACCAGGGGTGACTACGCGAGAAGGATGGTCTGACTTATCGAATGTGATGGATGTCTGGGACCATTTCAGGTACGTGGTCATTGTCGCCGGAGGAACCATATTCACCTCTCCGTTGATCATCTTCAACCGACTCTTGCTCTCAACATCAGCAAAAATCATGAGAGTGGAATTGACCTTGGGGTAACCATCGTCTTCTTCCTCTTCCTCATCTCTGTCCGACTCTTTCTCCTTCTCATTGGTTGTTTTTCCCAGAACTGTTGGATCAAGAGTCGACATTGCCGAGTGGTATGCTTTGGGTAAATCAGATTACCTTCTTCATCTTTCTTCGTGTGGATGTGACATGGCAAATCCAACACATCATTTACGGCTTCATCCTTTACCTTCTTGGGGGGCCAGGGGCCCTTAGGTTTTCCCTTAAACTTTCATTGAGCCACTGCTGCAATCTCACTAGCTGCCACTGGCTCGGCTTTACGCTTTTGTTTCGACTGGAACCACCTCCACCAGCCTCTTGGCCGACTGGTTTACTCTTCCTGCTATGGAGTCGATCCTCTTCTTCCCAGTTAGCATACCGGGTGGCTATCTCCATCATCCGTGTCAGAGTCATATCCCAAGTCCGACCGAACTTTAGAACCAGCTCTCGATACTTGACGCCTTCCTTGAAAGCGCACACTGCCTGATGCTCTGATACATTCTCAACGGTGTGATGCAAAGTGTTCCACCTCTGAATGAATTCTCTCAAAGTCTCATTCGGCTTCTGCACACAATGCTGCAACTCAGGAAGCCCTGCTAGCCGCTTGCACGTGCCCTCAAAGGTTCTTACGAACACCCGAGATAGCTCTTCCCAACTGTGTATACTGTCCGGGGCCAACTGAGTCAACCACGCTCGGGCCGACCCTTCCAACATAAGAGGGAGATGCTTCATTGCTATCTCATCGTTTCTGCCTCCAATTTGCACAGCCATTCAGTAATCTTCAAGCCAAGTCTTAGGCTTGGATTCTCCAGTGAACTTACTGACTCCTGTTGCCAATCTGAAGTTGGGAGGAATCACTGCTGCCCTGATGGCTCTGCTGAAACACTCTGGGCCTGAAACATGTAATATGTTGCCACTCGGACGATCTCTGCCCAGGTCTTCTCTGTGCGCTCTATTCCAGTCGACCAGGCCTTGGACGAGAATGGATCTCGCATCGAAGCCCGACTCTCTTGGGTCGACTGGAGCTTTGCGCTCGTCCCTGTGACGGCGTCTGTCATCGTTCTGCCGAGGCACGTACAACGCACCCCTCGGAGAAGGCGTTGGCACTCGACGACAATTTTCATGGTCGAACTGACGATCGTACTGCCCACTACCGTCACGCCGCGGGGGCAATCTTGGTCTATGGGCCGACTCAACTGTATCCGCTACCATGGATCAGCTGTGTATCCTATTTCGCGACTGAGACACCGCAGAATTCTGCTCTCCTGCTGCTCAGAGCAAGGCCCGGATCTGCTCCAACCCTCGGCTAGCCTCTAACTGGGAAGGTTGAATCGACTCTACAATTCGGGCCGCAATAGTGAGGTTCTGAATTGGAGTACGGTATACCTTAGGTGGAGGCAGGAAATGTTGCCATCGACTGGACTCAGGGACTCGCTCCCGAGCTCGCTCGTCGAGAGCGCGCTGCAAGTTCTCCAGTCAAGTGCGCTCAGCCAAATTAGCCAAGCGTGCCTCCTCCAAGGCCCGAGCCTCGGGAGTTTCTCCAACGATGGGCGTGTGAAGTGCGTCCATGTTGCGATGACGAAGATCCTCTCTCTGCTGCAAAGAGAGAGGTTCGGGATGATACTCCTCGTGGACCTGTGATGGATTGCTGCCAACATCTTCGCCGTCCTCGCGGCGAAAGCCAGGTGCCGTCGACCATCAGGACTTCAGCCGCAGGATCGCTGGTATCACACTCGGACGCCGTCTCCGCGGAGCCAGTCGACAGATCGAACAGGCCGTGGGGTGTTTCGTTGGGCTCGATCGTCGTGACTTGATGAGTGGTCGAACGCCGAGCCACCGCATGCTTCACCCACCGCTGAAGCCGCGACCGACCGGATCGCTTGCGGTGGTGAACAGCGGAGAGGGAAGATGTCATCAGACCCGACTGATACTGGGTTGACGGCTACCGAAGAAGGACGCCACGAACACACGCGCGAAAGTGCGTCGCCCCTCGGACGGGGAGCGCCTCAACATCGAGCGGAGCTTCCTGAAGCCACGCCGAGTCATCGACGACGAAAATGAGCGCGCCGAGACGGATCTCGCGGCCCTCAACCATCTCGCCGCTGGAAACCATGATGATGATTGGAAAAAAACTTACAACTTCACCAATAAGTCGCTAAGACACCTGCCCCATGGTGGGCGCCAACTGTCGTGGTTCTAAGTCTGACAGCAGAAAGGGGGGTAGGTATGGAGAGGCAAGATCTTAGCTATGGCAAAGGTGTACACACAGAGTTTAAGAGTTCAGGCGCTTCTCGGTGGAAGTAACCCTACTAGGGAAAAGGCTAGCAGCAGCGCGGGTTTTAGGTGTATCAGTAGCGCGGGGAGTGGCGCTACTAAGAAGGCGCTACAGCTAACACATAGCAGTAGCGCGTGCGGTTAGTGGAAGCTCGCTACTGCTAGTAGCTCTAGCGCGCTTTGCCTGGACGCGCTACTGCTATCGCGGTGCTGCTGCTAACTTTTATACACTCGCTACTGCTAATTTAAGTAGTTTTTTGTTTTTTTCGGCATATTTGTTTTGTATTTGAACAGGCTTTATAGAAGAATCTTTAGCACATAGAAATGTCATCATGATACACATACAAATGCCTGCGAGACCACAAATGTAATCATAGCATATACATACAAAATAGTCTCATCATAATCATCATCCAACACAAAGTGGTATCTTGTCATCATCTCGAAAATAGCGATACATGCAAGTCTCGAATACTTGCAGCTACAACAACGTCATCCATCTAAACAAAGGTATACGCAAGAAGAGCTGTCACTATGAGTGAGAGCGGAACTATGCAGTACATGAGGTGGCGGTTACGAGTCCTCTCTCGCGCTAGCGTGAACCTCAAGTAACTAGCTTCTCCTTCTTGTCTGCTTTTGAAGCCTTTATGGCTGGCGCCCGTGAACCCATTCACTTGCGCCTGACACTCATGCCACTCGTTGTACACCCCCAGAACCTTCCCTTTGTACACGACATAGCAATTCCATCTCGCCATCAAGAAACTAGGTACCTGTTAGAGATGCATGTTCATGAAGAGGATGTACAATCATATATATGCAACAAAATATACTAGAGCAACACCGAAAAAGAAAAGGGTTAGCAACTAGATGCAACATACAGTATGCAAATTAATTAACTAGAGGTACGCAGGTCATCGTATGCAAACTAACAAAGTAGCGTTAAGCAAGTTCGGCAGGGGCCGTGGACATCACAAAGTTTCACCGCTACAAAAAGTATACAAGTTCAACCGACACATATCATCATCATCGGTATCATAAATCACTAGAAGTTCCATCCTTCCATATCATTGAGGATGAACCCTAGCTTCTTGAACGGCGTGAGGTCTAGACGTTGCATACCTATCCGAGTTCGGACGTCAGCTCGCGATATAGGGTCGTGGTGGAACATCCCCTTCTCATCGACGACTTCTTTCATGATGATCGTCGCAATGTCTCTTTGGATGCGAAAGAAGTCATATCTAAGTTTATAATCCACTTCTCCATGAGATTCTAGCCACTTGTGGATATGATCATCATTTCTGCTTCTCATGCCAAGCTTTTGGTGATCTGTGTTGAACTGAATCATGAGATGGACGATGTAGAATCCATCCTTCTTGCTTGGTTTTGCGACATGGATGCAGGAGAAGTTAGTTTTATGCGCGAAACCCATCTTCTTGTTCCTTTGTTTCCTGATCTGCACGTGGCCACCTCTAAAGCTGAAGCCTTGCAGAGCATCATCTAGAATATTCATTATGTGGGTGTAGTCTTTTTCTCGTAGTCTCTGGAAGGGTCAAAATACACGGCGTGGGAGACTTGCGGGTAAATAACGAGAAGGACGGCGCGCCCGTTGCTGCGGGGAAAAGACACCTCAAATGATTCCCCATATGAGAGAGAAGGAATGATTGAAATGTACGAAAGGGTTGTCCGGAACTGACTTACTTTGGATGATAAGTCACGAGGACAATTTCCCGGTCCTTATTCTGTACCATGAAGTTTTGGAGGTACTCCCTAGCAGTTTCACGCTCAAAGTCGTCGAGACTCAAGAAAGACTCGTGCATGTAGTACGGATCCGCCACACATATTTGTGAGACTTCTTCACTCTTCATGACGGAGCTCATATGTAGCGCAAAAAGGCGGACAATTGTAAAATCGAGCCACCTTGTTAGAAACATCTCAAAGATATGGTCAAACCGCAGGAAGAACACCTCCGCGGGCTGTGTCTCGACATAGCACTTCCCCTCAGGCACACGAGCCGCGTATGTCGGATATCCTGGATCCTTTGAGGCTAGTAGGCTTTTCTCAATCGACATCACATGGTCGTGTAGTCTCCTGAGATCCCCTGATAGTGCCTCCAGCGATTTTGGCGGTAGCATCGGCTCGCCCGTGAGATGGAACATGACCGCACCTTTCACGGGTACATGCTCTTCAGAATGCACCGTCTGGCTGCTATGTGCTCTGGCTTGTTTGGAGGCAGTTATCTTCCCCGATCTCTTCCTCTCCTTTTTCTTGGGCACACCTTCCAGACCCTTCTTTAACCCCTGCCCCAGTGTTCCCGGGCTAAGTACTGTACGATCCTCACGCCCGGCTAGTTGAGCCTGTGTTGAGGCGGCATCTTCAGGCGTGTCCTGTGAGGATTTCATGAAGAGAGACTTTTTGCAATCCCTGCTACGACCCTGCCTGGGCATATCATCCATATCCTCATTAGCAAGCTGATAGCACGATTTGTCATATGGTTGACTCATCATATCTATGTCACAGTCATACGCGTTTGTATTGAGGAAATCCATAGGGTCGACCTCCGTCTCATCATCCATTCTCTGTTCTACAGGAGAAATTACATCAGCCAGTACTATTGCACCCCCTTCATCAATTCGTCCGCCGCTCTCACCCGGCACTACAGGAGCTGGTAATTGCGTAGGCAGGGTGGTGGACTCCGCACATGCTTGTTGATGTGTGGTTATTGGTGTGCTCTCGGCCGGCTCCAGACGAATAAGATTCTTCCGCCATAGCAGCATCCAACCCTTGCAGCTTCCAATCCGCGGCGGGGTCTCATCATCTGCTCCCACATGCTGTACTGGAGGAGGCAAATCCTCGTGCCCCGATTTCACATTGGTCAAGGTAACCCTGAAGTGCCCAGCGGGGATCGGCTGGTTGTGGAACGTGGGTTGCGAGGGGTCCATTATCATCCCCTTTCCCACGTCCACCTTCTGGCCTTTGATCAAGTAGAGTATGGTGCACAAGGTTTCTTTCGCCTGCAAACACATATGTCTGTGGCGTAAAACAATCGAAAGGCAACAAAAATGGAATATTATATATTTATATATATGTTGGTGCGACATGTAATTACCGTGACGGCGTCGAGCTCAGCCAAAGACGAAGGCCCACCTAGCGCGCCTGAGACTGAGGACGGGCTGCTATGAGCGGGAGCGGCTGTGAGAGGAGGCCCGGTTGCGTGAGCAAGTGATGGTGCGATGGTGTTGTTGTTCATGGAGTTGCTCCCGACGAAACTGGGCAATGGAAAATCATGTTCCATCTTGTCTGGATTTTCCTTCGTCCAGTTGATGATAACTGGAACCAAGTTAGTAGCGAAATCATTTCTGCAGGCAGTTACAGATGCATTGAATGCCTGCTGTAGCAACTCATATTTGTCCTCGGCTGCTTTTTTCGCGTCCTCAGCTGCTTTTTTATCGACCGCAAGCTTCACCTTTGTGTCGATGTCCGCCTGACTAAACTTCTTTTTCTGCTTCTTGGCCTCCGGGCCCTTGTTGTAAAACACCTTCCACGTGGCGCCGTCTCCAGCGTCGTGCACACGACCATATTGCGGCTGCTGGCCCAAAGGGAGTCCCTTAAGTTCATTCAAGGCCCGGTTGAGAGGGGTGTCCCACTTGGGCCTCATCGGAGAAGTAGGGCTTTCGGCTGCAAGCTAGTGTTGCTTCTCTAGTAGTCTAATCAATTTCCTTGTGATCTTGTCCGTGTAAAAAACCTTTTTCTCCTTGTCCCACTTGTAGCGGGCCCTGATGAAGTCACGCTCCAAGGGGTTGGTGAACTTTGCGAAGGGGTCTGGTAGACCCGCGGCTTCACGTTCCGCGTCCTCCTTATCCCATATGGGCCTTTTACCGAGGTAGCCACAACTTCCGAGGTGATGCTTCCCCGTGTTCCTTTGCTGAAGGCTCTTGAATTTCGCAACCTTAGCCATGGCTGCCTCAGTAGCACAAATGTCCTTGAACTTTTCGAACTCCTCTTCCGTAAGTGTCGGATTTTCCTCCAGAATCTTGGACAGGGGTTCATCAGCCTCAATAGCTCGTTTCACCCTCCCTTTCCAGGAGGCCAAATCATTGATGAACATGCCCATGGCGTGATTGTTAATCTTTTTCATCTTCGGATCATCCCATGGTTGTTCTATGTTATCATCCCGGTCGGGGAACTTGAATCTCTTGTGCAACTCCGTTAGGAGCAACTGCGTCAAATGTTGTTTACTCCTCAAGTCATCGTCGCTGATGCTCGCACATTCCCGTAGGATGCATCCTACTTGGTTCCCATAGCACATGCGAGGTTCTTCCGGCTCTAACGGCTCAAACTTGCCAGGTGCCATCTTTGTGATCACAAGTCGTCCAATCCCTAGTTTGTTAGGTTTTCGTATCCTCTGCTTCTTATGCTTCCTCTTTTCGGTAGCGGCATCGGGGCCGGTACCTTCCCCGCCGGTATCTTCCCCGCCGGTACCTTCCCCACCGGTCTTGGCGCCGCCATCGGTGCCGGCACCGTCTGTGTCGATGTCGGTGTCAGTACCATCATCGAGGCCGACCTGCAAACCTTGCTTAGCAGTCAAATAGTCGAGGTACTCTTGTTCACCCTCATAATCCATCTCGTCTGCATCTTGGTCAGAAGGCTCAGTTTCTTTGTTGTTCGACATGTTTCCTATGATTAAGTGTCCTCATTTATTTCTAAAAGTATGAATAAATGAGAAATGACATAAAAAGAAATCTATGTGCCAGCACTCGATATGCCAACTATGTAGCACAAATCATGCCTTTATTCACGGGAAATTTCGGCATGACCTTTGCTAAAAAATGGACATATCGAGCGCCTGAAATTTACCAGAACAGAAATGAATCAACATTCCGGCGTAACATAGGCCACTCGGATCATTTTCCAAACATGACATGTCAGAAACATGACATATCCACATATCACATGTCCAGTTCAAATTTGCATATAAATTCAGCTAATTTTGAAACCTATCTAAATTCATAACTAAATAGATAACCTAATTAACATACTGCCCTAACTAAAACCTAAGTAAATTAACCGAAGAACCCTAGCAGAGAGAGAGGGGGGGGTTTACAGAGGGTGCAGGGGCGAGGAGGCAGGCCCGACGACGGCCGAGGTTGGGAGGGGAGGAAGAAGAGGAGGGAGGCGAGGGTCGACGGGTCGGGGGCGAGCGC
>NC_041383.1:499011228-499070397 GCF_002162155.2 Triticum dicoccoides | reverse complement strand
GGAGGGCCGGGTCGAGGCGAGTGCCGGGGTCGGGGTCGGGGGCGAGGGCCGGGTCGGGGGCGAGCGCCGGGGTCGGGGGCGAGCGCCGGCACCGGGGTCGGGGGCGAGCAACGGGGGAAGATAGAGTGGGGATTTGGGGGGAAAAGGCAGATGAAGGAGGGATAGTGAGAATTTTGGGTTAAGTGGACGTAGCAGCAGCGCGTTGGGACAAAACGTGCTGCTACTACCTTCAGTAGCTATAGCGGTTTATACGAAATGCGCTACTACTACCTTTAGTAGCTGTAGCGGTTTATACGAAATGCGCTACTACTACTGCCAGTTTTCCTTTTTCTTTTGCTTTATTTTCTCCCACTTTTATTTCCCGAGACCAGTGAACGAAGGGAGCGCGATATATGTTGCATCATTCGACGGTTAAATATGTATGCAAAATAGGAACATATATATTACATCATTGGACCCATGCATAATAATGGCTAAGTGTGTATACAAAATAGGAACATATATATATATATATATATATATATATTACATCATTTGACCAATAACATACGGTTCCTCAGCACTGACATTTTCGTTTTTGAGTCAGCTTCTTGCCCTTCTTGTTCGTCGAAGAATAATTGAGCCCCTCATTGTGACTTTGCCTTTTCCATGGAGTACGATTTTTCTTAGGTAATGTAGTATTGATTCTTCTTTTTACGTATACTTCATCATCATCGTCATCTTCCCTCATTGGGTTGCCGTACTGATCATAGTCTTCCTCGTTGGCGACTCCATCCATTCCAATGATGTTCCTTTTGCCTCTCCTCACGACAACACGACTGGGATTACATGGGTCGGTTATGAAGAAGCATTGTGTCACGTGCTTAGCGTGTACCCATGGCTCGTTTTTTGCGATAGCATTCACGGTAGCGCTCTTGGCGTCGGGTATACTCATGGTAGTGAAAATCCGATTTTCTATTTCGACATTCTTTTGCCCATCTGACACGGAACATCGTCATGTTGTGCAGTCTAGAGTAGTCAAGCTGCCAGATCTCCTCGACCCTTCCATAAAATCGTTCAGTTGCACCGTTGTTGCTGCCGGTCATGCATTCCATCGTCACCCCTTAGTTCTGATCATCACTGTCCATATCTTTGGCCTCCGTGTAGAACGTGTATCCGTTGATATCATATGCCTAATAGGTTACGAGGTTGGGCGAAGGGCCATGTGCTAAGGCGTATATAAGCAATCCGTCCTTAGAGCCCTCCTCCGGGGGATTAGCAATAATATGCTCTTTATACCAATGCAGGAAAGTGGAGTTGTGCTCTCTAGTAACTTCGGCGTTCATCCTGCATACTCCCCGGTCACGATACTTCTTTGCGATAATTTCTTTGTGCAGTGCCACGAAAGGATCTACCTCGTCTAGGTGTTGTAGCACTACCAAGTTTGCTCTGTCAAAGTCGCTGCGTCGATCTGAGTATGCCACGTGCAGTTCCCTGCGACCGTTGTAGTGACCATCTCCTTCGAGCCTCCCATCGTGTTTGTTAACAGGCAAGCCAACACTAACACCAGGCGGCTGGTCCGCGCCATATAGAAAATTCTCACAGAAAGAGATGCACTCTTGTGCCAAATAGCCCTGGACGATGCTTCTATCCGGACGGGACATGTTACGAACGAATCCTTTGATGATCCCATTCATCCTCTCAAACGGCATCATGTTGTGCAGGAATGACGGCCCCAGGTCTATTATGACATCCACAATATGGACACACAGATGCACTATCACGTCAAAGAACGCAGGCGGGAAGTACATCTCAAGCTCATTCAGTATCACAACGATCTCTTCCTTTAGCCTCCGGAGCTGCTTCACATAGATCGACTTTCGAGAGATGACGTTGACAAAGTTGTAGAGACCAATAAGCGTGTCACGGACGTGCTTGTCCATTATCCCTCTAAGGGTAACAGGTAGTATCTGCGTCATCATCACATGACAGTCATGAGACTTCATCCCGCTGAACCTTTTCTTGTCCGTGTCTAGATATCTGCTTATCTTGCCACAGTAACCGGAACTAACTTTGACTCCGGTAAGGCACTTAAAGAATTGATTGATCTCAGCCTGACTTAAGGTGAAGCAAGAAGGGGGGCAATAATCCTCTTTCTTTATTTTCTTGCCCTTCTTCCCCTGAGCCTTTGTCTCCGTCTCTGTCTTGTCTGACATTTTACGGGGCGGCATGCGCAGATCTTCCCTGATTTTCAAATCTTGCAAGTCTTTTCTTGCCTTCGGCCCATCCTTGGTCTTATCCGACATGTTCATCTGTGTTGGGAGCAAGCTCTCAAGGATATTCTTACATATATGCATTTGATCAAGGCAATGAGGTGTATCGAGTTTGTGCCAGTACTCCAAGTCCCAGAACACAGACCTCGTCTTCCATACCTTCAGCAGCGGATCTGGCGCCTTTATCGTCGTTTTTCTCGGCACGGGGCACTCCTTCCAGTTTTTCAATAGCTCATCGATTTCGGCACCGCTCCGCTTACGTGGAGGTCCTTGATGCTCAGCATGACCATTGAATAGATCTCCACGGTTTCTCCACGGGTCGTCCTGTTCAAGCCATCTTCGATGCCCCATGTACACGATTTTCCCAGACCCGCCATCTTTCCTTGACGTTAGCTGCTGAGACGTCGTATCATCCATGCACCCCGTGCATCCGCAATATCCATGACACACCTGGCCTGCCACATATCCATAACCGAGATAGTCCTGCACTGTCATGATCAGCGCGGCTCTCATGTTGAAATACTCGCCTTTGCTGGCGTCCCATGTCTTGGCCGGTGTTTTCCATAACGTGTCTAACTCCTCTTGAAGTAGCCCCAGATACAAATTAATATTATTTCCTGGTTGTTTCGACCCTTGAATAAGCATGCTCATGTGAATGTACTTCGATTTCATGCACAACCAGGGGGAGGTTGTACATCCATACAAACACGAGCCATGTGCTATTGTTGGTGTTCTGGTTGCCAAACGGATTCATGCCATTGATACACGCGCCGAGCACGATGTTCCGTGTATCACATTCAAAATACCGATAGAAGTTGTTCAACGCTCTCCACTGGCTTCCATCCTTCACGTGTCTCAGTTTCGGATCATCTCCATCGTCGGGCTTCTTCCTCTCCGCATCCCAGCGCATTAGCTTTGCTTCCTTGGGATCTACAAAATACCTCTGGAGACGGGGAGTGATCGGTAAGTACCATACAACTTTCTGGGGACATTTCTTCCCGGCCTTCTTGTATCGAGAAGCATTGCACACCGGACAACTTGTTTTTTCCATGTGCTCCTTCCGATAAATTATGCAATCGTTGATGCATGCATGGTATCTAACGTGGGGCAGATCAAGAGGGCACACGATCTTCTTGGCCTCATCAACACTAGTAGGACATAGATTACCCGTGGGAAGAACATCCTTTAGGTACTTGAGATGCTCATCGAGGCTAGTGTCGGTCCATTTGTTTTTAGCCTTCGTCTTCAGGAGTTGGAGCGTGAAACTCAAGCGGGTCACCTCAGGATTGCAACCATCATACAACGGAGTGTTCGAGTCTACCACCAGTTGCTCCATCTTAGCCTCCTCTCTAGAAGCAGCTCTCTTAGTACTCGTCTCCTTGCGAAGCAATGCTTGAACATGAGGGTCCCGCACGATTGAACTTAGTACCGACGAACTCTGTTGTGTGGAGTCCATGTCGTTCTCTTCGCCGCCATGTCCGGCCCCTTCTCCTCCGCCATGTCCGGCCCCTTCTCTGCCGCCATGTCTGGCCTCTTCGCCGCCGCCATTATCGATCATCTCTTCGTCTTGCCTTGTGTCATCATTGTCTGCCCCGTCGTCATCCTCAACATCGTCATCCTCATCTTCAGTTATCCACCGAGTATAGCCATCCATGAAACCAGTCATGAGCAGGTGCGCTTCGACACGACCATCGTCATAGGGGTCGAACCAAACTATTCCTTTGCACTTTCGACACGGACATAAAACATCTGTCAGGTTATTTTCTTTCATGTCCTACACCGCCGACCGCAACCACCTGTCCACCATCATTCCACTGACCATCATGAACGTCTGCACGGTAATAATAAAACAAATTGATTATAAAAATGCGAGCATGCATCAAAGTCATACAAAAATTCGGCGTGACCTTCCCTAAAAATAGGACATATATGGATCTAGAGTTTGCCCGGAATTCGCCAAAACGGAAATAAATCGACATTTCGGCAAAACATAGGCAACTCAAAAGCACAATTTGGCGTCAACTCATGCCACACACACAATTTCCACAAACATATCACACACACATAAACATATTTCCATTTTGCAAAAGCATGAAATTTTCATCACCTCTATCTCGAGATCGAGCACACGGTGGAGATGATGTTGTAGGGAGATCAAAAGTGCACAAAGCTCTTCTTGACAAAGATAGATCTAGTTAGGGGGCAAATAGGTCACTTAACTAAATCCTACATCTACCTAGCTAGCTAATTTGGGAGGAGACAACTTCAACTAGTGGAGGGGAAGGAAAAAGAGAAAGGAGATGCATTAATGGAGGTGGTGTAGTTAGGTAGGAGTAATGAAGAGAGAGAAAGGTAGATAGAAGAGAGAGAGTAATGAGGGAGAAGTATTGAGGAAGAAGAAGAGTGAGAGTGGGAGCATGTGGGAGGTAGGGGAAAGGGAAGAGAGGGGGGGAGGGAGGGGTGGGGAAAAGGTGGTGGGTTGGTGCGGATTAGCAGTAGCGCGGGAGTTAAAACGTGCTGCTGCAAAGTCAGTAGCAGCAGCGCGCTTTGGGCAATGTCACTACCGCTAACCGGGACCAAAAAGTGTGCCAATTTGAAATTTAGCAGCAGCGACCTCAGAAAAAGCGCGCTACTACTACATCCATAGCAGTAGCGCGGCTCGCGGCACCGCGCTACTGCTAAATGGAGTTTGGTGGACACCGCCGGTCGATATTTGTAGCAGCACGGTTTACACCAAGCGCACTACTGCTAAAAACTTGTCAGTAGCGCGTTTCCCGCACACACGCTACTACTAATTAGCAGCAGCACTCCTTTTTGAGCCGCGCTGCTACTAAGGTTCTGTGTATAGGCTTTTCCCTAGTAGTGTAACAGCCCTACGTCTCGGTGCCCGGAGGCGGTCGATTGGATTATGTGAGTGATATTACAGGGGGTGCGAACCCTTGTCCCAGAGGAGGGGGGTGGCTTATATAGAGTGCGCCAGGACCCCAGCCATCCTCCATTACAAGGGACTAAATGTACATAAAGTGTCGGCGTTACTGGTAACGCCAGCCTTAAGTGCTATTAATGGCCTTAAAGACTATGGAGTGAATGCACGACTGTTGTACGCTGAGTGACTCCTGGTCTTCGGGAGGTCGAGTGATTCTCTTGTTAGTCGAGTGACGGTAGGTAGGGAGACTCCCGAGTGACAAGGCGTCGAGTGGATTGCACTCGACACCTTTGACCGGGGGTCTCACAGAGTCTCTTGACCTTCTTGCCTTCTTGGGTAGTGACCTTGGGTAGGACGTATAGGTCAGGCCTATGACCCTACCCCAGGTCTGTATCCTCATCAGAAGGAGAAGGCGTGGGTAAAGAGGAAGAGACCTTATCTCTTTATAGAGACGGTAAAAGCTTTTTTGCGCCTCCCCACTTGCCTGGTGGAACCCGCTCGTTCTCCACTCGCCATGATTAGCGGTGCGTTTGGATTACCCATACCCGCATTGATGAAAATCCCACAATAAGGGGACACGATCTCTGCTATGACAAAATGTGCGGAGGAAACCACCTCACGATATGCACTGTGGCTGGTTGTGGGAAAACGGTTTGAATAATGACCCGACCGTAATGACATATCACGTCGTCTAAAAAGTTGTCAGCTGAAATATCATTCTCTCTACGGTGGTATGTGAAGATCATTTTGCATATCCGGACACGGTCTACGTGTTCGATAATTACTTTGGAGTATTCGGAGAAGGAACCCGCCTTGCAATGCCGAAGACAAGACTGCGCGCCGGACTCATCGTCATTGAAGCCTGGTTCAGGGGCTACTGAGGGAGTCCTAGATTAGGGGGTATCCGGACAGCCGGATTATATATATCGTCCGGACTATTGGAGCATGAAGATACAAGACTCAAGACTCCGTCCCGTGTCCGGATGGGACTCACCTTTGCGTGGAAGACAAGCTTGGCGATCTGAATATTGTACTTCCTTCCTTGTAACCGACTCCGTGTAAACCCTAGCCCTCTCCGGTGTCTATATAAACCAGAGAGGTTGGTCCTTAGAAGGCTGATCACAATTACAATCATAATCATCATAGGCTAGCTTCTAGGGTTTAACCTCTACGATCTCGTGGTAGATCTACTCTTGTACTACTCATATCATCAATATGAATCAAGCAGGAAGTAGGGTTTTACCTCCATCGAGAGGGCCCGAACCTAGGTAAACATCGTGTCCCTTGTTTCCTGTTACCATCAGCCTAAGACGCACAGATCGGGACCCCCCTACCTGAGATCCGCCTGTTTGGACACCGACACCCGCCTTCTCCGGTGGCCACTCCCCACGCTCGAGCTTCGGCCACTTCTGGCTGCGACACCCATGCCGCTGTAGACCAGCTCCGGCCACCCCCTGCTTCTTTCCCGCAAGCCCGCGCCTCGCCCCTGTTACCGCGGCAGCCCTCGCCTGCACCCCATGCTGCTCGCTACTCCCATGCACCAGCGCCGGCCACCGCCCCCGCTACCTTCTCGAACGGCGACGCCGTTGTCCACCTACCGGCAACCTGACGGCCTCCCGTTCGCCCCTCCAGACGAGCGCGAGCGCCAGCCGCCCTTGGGACCAAGCGGCGCGCCCAGCTGCGTCCTACAGCGCCGTCCCCATCGGTCTCGGCTACGCTGGATGTTCACCAACGAGTAATCGCCGGCCCGTTGACGAGGCGCTTATTTAGCCTCTAATCACCCCCCTAATACCCATTGACTACCAGGCCCCGCCTTTTAATTAACCTCTTGCTTAAAATAAACACTCTTAGTTTTCTAGTCATTGACATGTGGGACCCGAGGCACTAGTTGATTGGTTAAAACTAAATTACTCTAATTGTCACTGACGTGTGGGTCCCTTGGGCCCTTTGACCAGTCAACTGTGGACCAATCAACTACTGACTAGGCAGTTGACTGGACCCACCAGTCAGCCTCTGTGGCTAGCCCACAGTGGGTATACTTAGCCTTTTTTTGTCTATTTTTGAATTAATATTAAATCCTGGAATTTTCAGAATATGTTTTAAATTTCGATAAATCATACTCCCTCCATCACAAAATTCTTATCTTAGATTTGTCGAAATACGGATGTATCCAGTCATGTTTTAGTATGAGATACATCTGTATCTAGACAAATCTAAGACAAGAATTTTGGGACGGAGGGAGTATAAAATAAACCATAAGTCAGATGAAATTGTTTTATATATGAAAGTTGCTCAGAAAAATCCAATGAATCCGAATACACGGTTCGTTCATTTGTCGCACGCCCCTAGCATGTTGAACATGGAACAGTCCCCTATCTTCATCTATCCAGAATCCATCTAACGTCGGGAAATCATCCTCGGATGTTTTCCCCCTCCGTCTGCAAGTTGTAGCACTACGTTAGGTCAACCCTAAATCATTTCTGATTTATTTTAAAATCCCAAAAAATGTTTCTGCGTCAGCATTACGTCATGCTGATCTCAGCAGGTCAACAGACCCGGTACATGTCAAACCTGACCAGTGGGGCCCACTGGTCAGTGACTCAGGGCTGGTTAGTGTCGCTGACAGGTTGGCCTGGTCAACGGCCATGTCAATAGGGTCAACTCCGACGCGTGAGTCCCGCTGGGTTTTAAACTAACCTAAACAGAAAAAAACCGGGATTAATTAGCGCATGGGCCCATGTGTCAGTGAGCCTGGGGTTGGTTTGGTGTCATTAGTCGCTAATGACGACGCCACACCGGCACGGCCGGAGTTCAGCCGCCGGCGACCTTCCCGCACGGCAAAGTCCACACGGGACGGTGCTATAGGAGGCGGCTGGATGTGCGGAGACCACCAGGATGGAGCCCGAGCTCGGCCGCATCAAGGGGAGGCGACTGAACGACGCAGGGTGGTCGGAGCTTGCCGGAACGGGGCTCGCAGCGGCGCCGGAGTTCGGCCACGAGCGGTGTGGGGAGATGTGGTGCATGTCAGGAGCTTCGAGCGGCGGCGTTGGGTTCGTGAGGACCTGATGAGCTCGCGGCAGTGCTCAAGTGCTAGTTGTGGCCGCGGTTACCATGGTGGCGCCATGGACGGCAGTGGCGAAGCTTCGGCCATGGCGGCAGCGCTAGCTAGAGGACGAGAAGAGCAGCAGGGTTAGGGGGAGGAGAAAGAGGATCTCACGATGATTGCTATAGTGGCCTCGGTGAGCTCGGGGAGCGACTAGAGCGATCGGGGCGGCGAGGTCGATCTTGGTGATCCAAGGTTGAAGATGGCGACGGTGGCGGCGCTGCGGTTCGTCCCGGCTTGCTTGGGCGGGCGGAGAACTCGAGGGCGACGAGGCAAGCCGTTGGACACGACAGCGAGGCGAGGGGACCACGGTGGCGACGGGTGCGACGGTCCTGCGCTCTTCGGTGCGCTCAGGAAGAGAGCAGATGTCAGGACCCCGACTCAATGCCACATCGATCTAGCATGTAACACCTCATATCACTTTGTGGCCTCACGCACGGTATTCCCACGGGTGTCGCCTTACGTTTGCCCGGGACCGTTTGCGCCTTTTGGCACACGTATATGATAGTGTCGCTAGCATCCATATGATAAGGAGCCCGGGCTGACATGTCTAGTCGTGAACCCAAAGTGGCACAAACTTACAGGGACAGGCATCCATGACCCAGCATCGAACGTGTCGGTCATCAGCAAGTGAATCCGGGCTGTAGCCCTGGGCTAGCAGGACTCCGGTAAACTGGGCTGTAGAGGGCTAACAGGACTCCGGTATCCATCACGTGAAATTTCCCCAAAGGGACAGACACATGAACAAAGAAGGACACATGCCGGCCAGCCTAAGTGTTCCGGAGCAGTAGCAAGCTACCATGGCTCAATGGAAGCACTAGGAGACATTTCCCGGTAAGAGAGGCTACTAAGGATAAACAACTAGATAGTCAGATCCCACACATACCAAGCATTTCAATCATACACACAATATGCTCGATATGTGCAAATACAACAAGGCATCACAACATGGCTCTACAACACAAGTACTTTATTTAAAGGCTCTGAGAGCCATACATATCATACACACAAGTACGGGTCACACGACCCAGCATTCAAGTCATACAAACATACAAGCCAACAGCGGAAGTAACATGTCTGAGTACAGACAACTAGTAAAATGAAAGAGGCTTGGGTAAGCCTGGCTATACTACATGGTCCTTCACAAGCTCAGGATCACCACCTGGGCCTCAGTCTACTCATCGATGTCAACATCTACGACGAACCCGTCAAAAGGGGTTGTAACATCTTCTATAAAATGTAAATTAAAGCAACATGAGTACAAAGGTACTCAGCAAGACTTACATCAGACCCTACATACATGCACATTATCAAGAAGGGTTGGTGGGGTTATTGCAGCAAGCCAGCTTTGACTCTTGGCTAAACTATCCTACGAGACTCCAACTTGAAATGGTTTTGCTCACTCGAGTCCACTACTCACCACTTCAATACACCACCGAGGATCCACCTCCGTCATCCTACGGAAGAGCCATCCTCGGCACTCACGCTTATCTTGAGGCTTTTAGGAGTATCCATTTACTTGTCTATGAACTGTATAGGCAACCAAGTAGTCCTTTACCGCGGACGCGGCTATTCGAATAGATGATGTTAACCCTGCAGGGGTGTACTTCTTCATACACGCTCTCACCACTTAGCGTCTGCACACGACATGTGCTCGGCAGACTTCAAGCGAAAGCCGACGTGGGTGTAGACCACGACCTACCTAAACACCTAAGTCTCTAGTCCAGGTTTATCGCCTATTCAGGTTCCATCCGTAAGGAGTCCGGCCGAGGTTTCCACATACGGCCCCGAACGATGTGTACAGGGTTCCAAGACACATAACGGGTGCCCGGTATACCCGGCCATGTACCTACCGCATCACAGCCCACCCCGTGGGTCAGCGTTGTCCACGGCCTCCAGTAAGCTACAAACACCATAAACTACTTGCAACTCCTGGACAGAGGACTAGGGTGGATAAGAAGTCGAGCGGGGTCATATTTCAGGGCCCAATGCATGGTAGTAGCTGAATCTTAAATCACACATACAAATCTTAGTGCTTAAGGACGGCTTCAATAAAACAACCCACCATGTACTCCTACATGGCCTCTCATCGATACCTTTACCAAATCGTGTTCAACACATTACTCTCATACCCACATGATAATTTCACTCTAGCCCATCACCCAGATGAACCAGACCTGACATGACTCTAAGCATAGCAGGCATAGCAAGGTAGGAACAACACATACATATGGCTCAATCAACTCCTACACATGCTAGTGGGTTCCATCTAGTTACTGTGGCAATGACAGGTCATGCAGAGGAAATGGGTTCAACTACCGTAGCACATAGCAGTTTGAAACGCGTTGTCTTAATGCAGTAAAAGAGAGCAGAGGCGAGAACATGGTATTGTATCGATATGATCAAATGGTTGGTTGCTTGCCTGATGGGTCGGTGCACTGGTATTGTTCTTCGTTAGGGTAAACGTGGTACTCCTCAGGGACAGAACCTGCCGCAGAGAGCACCGATACACAAACATCACCAAGCAATATGCAACAATATGATGCATGCATGAGACATGGCAAAATGAGTGTATTGGGCTAATGCAACTAAGACCAGATGGGTTTGAACTATTTTGAACCAAAGATTCAAGTTTCAAACTCATAAGTGGCCCTTTTAAGTGCTTAATGTAGTTATGTACTAAATAGCAGGTTAAACTGTTTAAACATGCATGAAACCAGTACAGATGGATAGATTGGATATTTCTGATCATTTTTCATATATAACACTTTGCATTTGGAGCTACAGATTAATTTCTATGATTTTTTGAAGTTTGTGGTATTTTCTGGAATTTCCTGTGTAATCATAATTCTAGTAAATAACTTACTGCGTCAGCATTATGTCAGGATGACGTCAGTGGTCAACGGAGCTGGTCCAGGTCAAACTGACCAGTGGGTCCCACGTGTGAGTAATTATTTAAACTAATTAAATTTAGTTAGTGCTAATCTAAGTTAGTTAGCAGAGCGGGCCCCACTTGTCATAGACTCAGGGGAAGAAAACCTGGGCCCACCCAGTCAAGTCAACGGGGTCAAACCCACCGGTGTTTAGCCGCCGGCGAGGCCAGACACGGCGGTGAGAGTGCATTAGTGCGTTCCGGCGACCAAATGAGCGGCGGATGGTATCTACGCGTAGCTGGGAGCAAGCCGCAGCGCTTGGTGGTGGTGGTTGAGCTCGGGGAGGCCGGAAACGTCGCCGGCGACGACCTTGGCGGTCGCCGGAGTTCGGGTGAGGTTGAACCCGAGGCTACGGGGTTCGGCGAGGCGCGTGGAGTGGTGCGTTGGGTGCCTGTAAGTGCGGTGAGTGCGTTGGACACGGTGGTGTGGCCGGTGGGTGGCCGTAGTCACGTCGGCGACGAGCTCCGCGGTGGCGCGTGCGGGTGAGCTCGGTGTGCTCGCTGTGATGCACGAGAGTGAGAAAGTAAAGGGGGAGAAGGTAGCTGGGCTCACAGCGGTCTCGTAGAAGCAGACGGCGCGGTCGGGGACGAGCTGGTGCGGCGGCGACGGCGAAGGGGATCTCCAGTGGTGGCGGAGTCGGGCGAGGTCGGTGCAAAGGCCTCGGGGCAAGCGAGCGCTCGGGGCTCGGCTTGCTCGAAGGAGAGGAGGTCGGCGGAGCTCCTGGACACGGTGGCGCGGCGCAGGGACGACGAAGAGCGCGGGCTTCACGGTGGTGCGGGCGCGGCAGCGTCGGCCATGGTGCGGGAGAGCAAGGGAGAGAGGCAGGATGCGAATGGATGTGTCCACGGGGTTTGGGGCGCGACGTGGAGGTCGTACCGGCCAGCAGAGCGGCGAGGGGAGGAAGCAGGGCGGCGGGCAATTGCGTGCCTGCCTGCCTGGCCAAGTCAAGCAGCTCGCTGGAGCGGCTTCTGGGCTAGGCCGGCTAGGTGGGCTGACTGGTGGGCTGCCAGGTTAGTTCCCTCTCTCTCTCTCTCTCTTTTATTTATGTTTTCTATTTCTTCTGTAACTTTGTGGATTTTCTAAAAATACCTAAGCAACTCCAAAAATCCCCAAACTGCTCATGCCAAATGTTTATAATAAAAACAACATGAAACATTTTAGTTTAGGATTATTTGGACATTTAAAATATTTATTAATTTTAAATGTCCGAATTCAAATACTTATGATTTAATTCAAAGACCTTAGGATGACCTAGAAAATTGTGCACCACTTTTGGCAGAGGTTCTGAACCAAAACAAAAATGATGGACATTTTAGAAGGGCATTTCAGGTTCATTGAAAATATTTTTAGTAAACCCAAGTTGGATTCAGAGGGGGCTGGGGGTTCTGTCATCCCCATTTCAAGTTTCTGTTGAATGGAATAGACATGATGCAACATTCTAATGCATGAACTAGCTAGGGTGTGAAAACTCACCCCCACTCAAAAGAATCTCGTCCCGAGATTTAGGTTCCTCTGGGAAGAAGGCGGGATACTCAAGTCGAAGACGATCCTCCCTTTCCCAAGTTGCTTCCTTCTCAGAATGGTGCAACCATTGAACTTTGAGAAACTTGATATTATGACGTCGGATGGTACGCTCGGCTTGATCAAGGATACGAACGGGGTACTCTCGATACGTGAGGTTATCTTGAAGATCAAGCGTTTCGTGGTCCACTCCACGGATAGGATCCGAGAAGCAACGCCTGAGTTGAGAAACGTGGAAGACATCGTGGACTCTGGAGAGATACAGAGGTAGTTCCAATTGGTAGTGATGACGACATGACTACCTTGGATACGACCAAAAATATTGCATACATGCATATTTGTCAGGTGATTTCTAGTGCAAACTATTCAATAATCTATTTATGTTATCCAGAACAAAAATACTTCACACACTTTTGTGTTTTGTCTAATTGCAGGTGTATGGGACATTTGTACAATTCACATATGAAGATAAGGGAGAAAGAGATGTTTAAGTGCTGTTCAAAAAGTTCTCTCACGTCACTTTTGGGCCAAGAGAAGATAGAGTCCAAGTCTCTCACGTTCTGGATTCAGATTCGGACTTCACAGACATACCTGACTCAAAACGCCAACAACTTTTTCATACAGACTCCAAATTGGGTGATTCTTTTTTTGCTGGAATGTAGATTTTGTGCTCTTTCCAGCCCAATTGGATTCACCTTCAAATTCGTCCGGAGCATTGAGATATCGACCAAACAATCAGACGCTGCAGCAGAATCCGAGTCAAACAACAAGTCCAAAGGTCTTGCATCACCTCCACTTGGGCCCATGAGCCTTGTATGACCTAGGGTTGGTTTTAGGATGCCTTGAGACGTTCTCCCACCTCCTTGGCCGCCACCCCTTCCTCCTATATAATTAGATCCATCTAGTAGCTTTTTCCTTGGAATTTGTTTAGTTAAAAGTTAGCCATTGAAACTCCGTGTACTTCGTTTGTGTCCAACGACCAGACCAAGACCGCTTACGGATCCCCACCTTTATCAATACTTCATATATACTCGCAATATTCAGATTGCTTTTATCATATTCTTGCTTGTTCTTCGATTGCTTGCAGGAATAGACCTTCATGGTCAGGTTGATTATGCTCCGACATGGTCAATAACCTCTCGAAGTTGGTTTAGCGATTGCTAAGGCGCAACGTCGTGCACATTTTTAGTCAGATCGTCAAAGTCATCTTCACCAAATCGATAGTTATCATCTCATCGAAAGATCGGGACACCCCGCCTCTATCAAGTGGTATCAGTTTTCAGGTTGCTCGGTGAGAATTTCCAGTTTCCCTAGATTAGATTTATTTTCTTACCTATTGTCCAAGAAAAAACCACAAAAAAAGTTAGATCTATTCATCCTTTGTCCAAGCCAGTCCGAGCCTATGCAATTTTCTTTTCATTGTTTGCATTATTGAATTATCGGTTGCATCGTCGTGTCGGGTTGCTGGTCTTAGTGTCTACTTTGTTTAGAGTTTCGAGTTCTGTTCACATTAGTCACGCCGCCGCTACATCGTTATCCCTTCCACTATCCACCACCCATCCATCAAATTCCACCATGTTCTACCCAACGTTCATTGTCATAATCATAGTTGAGATCGTTCACATCTTCGCTTGATCCAATCTGCATCCTATCTAGTTTGTTTTGGAAAGAGAGAGAGACAAAAAAAAGAGGGGAAAAAGAGAGAGAAAAAAAGTAAAAAAAAGTCAGAAAAAAGAGAAACAAAAAGAAAAAAAGTGTGAGAAAAAAAAGAGAAGAAAAAAAAACAAAATTCGAATCTATCTAGACTCAATCTCGTAGTTGAATTCAGACTGGAATCTGTTTTGTGCACTGTTCAGTAAAAAAGGCATAACTTCCTCATACGAACTCCGTTTTGGCTACACAAGTACTCAAATTAAAGCTAGCGACTAGACGCATCTGAATAGTTGCAAAAGCAAGTTCAATATTTGGCGTCTCAAACTCAGCTTCTAAATAGGTATTTTTGCCCTCCGAAGTTCGCGCATACAGTTTGTTCCAGTTTTTCAGCCCAGTTTTAGAATTCTTTGACTCCTCATATCAATTCGAAATTGAGTGGTTCTTTTTGCATTGGAAAGCTTGAGTTAGTAGCAAACTTTTTAAGAGGAAAGTTGGAGAGAGAGTTGTTATATATCCTGCTTGGCAGCTGTTATTCATCATTATCTTTACTGCCGTTGTGATCTTCACTTATATCTTGCTGTCCAGAGCTACTTATCCTTCATTGATGCTAGTTGTGCTATGCCGTGATCTCATTAGTGTTCTAGGCTCGTGTCTCTAGTCCGGCCTAGCCTAGGACCAGCACAGTACCGTCGTTGAGCATTTATTCAACATTGCATCTTTGAATTGATTATTGCTAATCTTTTGCTACCATATATAGCCAACCCAGCTCCACATATTTCTACACCGTGTATACATATGTTTCCCTGGCAATTGCTTTACACAATCTTCGGAGTTATTTGACACCGCTGGTTGCCTGTCACCACCTGTCGCATGGTAAGAACTTGTAAGATATTGATATTTGCTTTACTGTGAGCACATTACAACCACATCCTAGTTGTTCATAGGAACATTATTCTCGAATTTTGTTTCTTGTTTCTACTAATCATGATAGGTTCCGAAGAAAGAAGTTCTTGGACGATGAACACAGCTTCACCATCACAAGAGTTGGGACAACATACACAAGCACATGGTCAGGTTATCTCTTTACCATCATTTGAGGGTAGATTTAATCCTGCTATTTATCTAGATTGGGAGCTTGAAGTAGAACAACTTTGTAGTTACCATGACTTTTCTGAACTTGAGCGAGTACGAGCTGCCACTAGAGCATTTACTAGTTTTGCTTCTATTTGGTGGAGTGTGCATAGTAAGAAAAACATTGATAACCAACCCACAACTTGGAAAGATTTGAAACATGTAATGAGACAACAATTTTTCCCTCCTTACTATCGTCGTGAATTGCTTCGCAAATTTGAACAATTTAAACAAGGCAATAACACTGTTCATGCTTACTACCAACAGTTCAAATCTTATATGCATCATTGTGACATAGAAGAATCTGAGGATGATACAATGAATAGATGTTTTGGTGGTTTGAACCATGATATTCAGGCAAGATTTAGGTATATTCCTCGTTGCATTACTGATATGTATGTTCGTGCTTGTACCTTTGAGAGACAGTTACAGGAGGATGCATTGGGTGACTACAACAACTACTATTCCAACTCATGCTCACTACCATTGGTTGATTCCTCCACCGTTGCACCTACTAGAGCAGCCACACCTTAGATTGTGAGTGCGACATCATCTCAAGTGTATGGTACATTGTCCTTGTCCATATCGACATCAGCTACGTCTTTGCGACAAGGTAACAGTAAAGGTATTGATGATATAACTTCACATGAGAATGATGCATCCCTAATTAACTTAGATACATCATGTGTTGAGTTACCTGTTGATTTGAGCACGCCACCTATTTTAGAGAATCATGTTACTATTATGAATGCATCATGTGATCAAACAACTGAATACCAACAATTTTGAGTGCACCCATTGAATTAACTATTGATGCAAAAGAACCAATGTTTAATCATTTTGATATGACCTCCAATCTTGGTGATGATTTTGTGTCCAATGAATTACTGCATGTTTGCTTATTTAAGCATGTTGTAGCATGTAAATTTGATGCAAGTAAGGTTTATTCACCAATGTTGGGATGGTTTAATGATGAATATTGTCAATCTTTTGATAGGAATAAGAGCTTCACTTATATGTGCAAACTGAGTTGCAATATTTTCATGCCTTCTACTTATGATAATATGTTGGCTTTATATTTTATGATCTATGAAAGTTACTCATGTATACATGTGTCATATGTGCAAAAATCAAGGGAAGTAAAAATGGATGACATATACATATACAACATGTATACCTTGTCTCTTTTGTTAACCACATTTCAGATTAAGCAACGCCGAGGACGGCTTTGTTTTCAAAAAGGGGAGGATGATGAGGACATGACTACCTTGGATACGACCAAAAATATTGCATACATGCATATTTGTCAGGTGATTTCTAGTGCAAACTATTCAATAATCTATTTATGTTATCCAGAACAAAAATACTTCACACACTTTTGTGTTTTGTCTAATTGCAGGTGTATGGGACATTTGTACAATTCACATATGAAGATAAGGGAGAAAGAGATGTTTAAGTGCTGTTCAAAAAGTTCTCTCACGTCACTTTTGGGCCAAGAGAAGATAGAGTCCAAGTCTCTCACGTTCTGGATTCAGATTCGGACTGCACAGACATACCTGACTCAAAACGCCAACAACTTTTTCATACAGACTCCAAATGTTGGGGAACGTTGCAGAAAATTAAAATTTTTCCTACGGTTTCACCAAGATCCATCTATGAGTTCATCTAAGCAACGAGTCAAGGGGAAGAGTTTGCATCTACATACCACTTGTAGATCACGAGCGGAAGCTTGCCAAGGGGATGGTGATGATGGAGTCGTACTCGAACGTGATTCGGATCACCGATGTCCAAGTGCTGAACGGACAGCACCTCCGCGTTCAACACACGTACGGGACGGGAGACGTCTCCTCCGTCTTGATCCAGCAAGGAGGAAGGAGAGGTTGAGGAAGGCAGCTCCAACGGCAGCACAACGGCGTGGTGCAGTTGGTGCGGCAGTATTCCGACAGGGCTTCGCCAAGCACGTACGGAGGAGGAGAGGTGTTGGGGAGGGGAGGGGCTGCGCCTTGAGTTGTGTTGTGTTGCAGCCCTCCCCTCACCCCTCTATATATAGGGGAAGGGGCAAGGGGGGCCGGCCCTCTAGGGAAAACCCTAGGGGGGCGGCGGCCAAGGGGTGGGGGGCTTGCCCCCCAAGCAAGGGGGGTGCGCCCCCTTTAGGGTTTCCCCCCCAACCCTAGGCGCATGGGCCCAAGGGGGGGCGCGCCAAGCCCACTAGGGGCTGGCTGCTATCCCTACGCAGCCCAAGTGGCCCCCCGGGAGAGGTGGTCCCTCCCGGTGGACCCCCGGAACCATTCCGGTGGTCCCGGTACAATATCGGTATGACCCCGAAACTTTCCGGTGCCCGTTTAACAACTACCCATATATAAAACTTTACCTCCGAACCATTCCGGAATTCCTCGTGACGTCCGGGATCTCATCCGAGACTCCGAACAACATTCGGTAATAACATACTTGTCTTCCTGATAACCCTAGCGTCACCGAACCTTAAGTGTGTAGACCCTACGGGTTCGGGAGACATGCAGACATGACCGAGACTCTCCGGTCAATAACCAACAGCGGGATCTGGATACCCATGTTGGCTCCCACATGTTCCTCGATGAAGTCATCGGATGAACCACGATGTCGAGGATTCGATCAAACCCCGTATACAATTCCCTTTGTCAATCGGTACGTTACTTGCCCGAGACTCGATCGTCGGTATCCCAATACCTTGTTCAGTCTCGTTACCGGCAAGTCACTTTACTCGTACCGTAATGCATGATCCCGTGGCCAACACCTTGGTCACCTTGAGCTCATTATGATGATGCATTACCGAGTGGGCCTAGAGATACCTCTCCGTCATACGGAGTGACAAATCCCAGTCTCGATCCGTGTCAACCCAATAGACACTTTCGGAGATACCTGTAGTGCACCTTTATAGTCACCCAGTTACGTTGTGACGTTTGATACACCCAAAGCATTCCTACGGTATCCAGGAGTTACACGATCTCATGGTCGAAGGAAGAGATACTTGACATTGGAAAAGCTCTAGCAAACGAACTAACCGACCTTTGTGCTATGCTTAGGATTGGGTCTTGTCCATCACATCATTCTCCTAATGATGTGATCCCGTTATCAACGACATCCAATGTCCATAGCCAGGAAACCATGACTATCTGTTGATCACAACGAGCTAGTCAACTAGAGGCTTACTAGGGACATATTGTGGTCTATGTATTCACACGTGTATTACGATTTCTGGATAATACAGTTATAGCATGAATAAAAGACTATTATCATGAACAAAGAAATATAATAATAACACTTTTATTATTGCCTCTAGGGCATATTTCCAACAGTCTCCCACTTGCACTAGAGTCACTAATCTAGTTACATTGTGATGAATCGAACACCCATAGAGTTCTGGTGTTGATCATGTTTCGCTCGCGAGAGAGGTTTAGTCAACAGATCTGCGACATTCAGATCCGTATGTGCTTTGCAAATTTCTATGTCTCCATCTTGAACATTTTCACGGATGGAGTTGAAACGACGCTTGATGTGCCTAGTCTTCTTGTGAAACCTGGGCTCCTTGGCAAGGGCAATAGCTCCGGTGTTGTCACAGAAAAGTTTGATTGGCCCCGACGCATTGGGTATGACTCCTAGGTCGGTGATGAACTCCTTCACCCAAATAGCTTCATGTGCTGCCTCCGAGGCTGCCATGTACTCCACTTCACATGTAGATCCCGCCACGACGCTCTGCTTGCAGCTGCACCAGCTTACTGCTCCACCATTCAACATATACACGTATCCGGTTTGTGACTTAGAGTCATCCAGATCTGTGTCGAAGCTAGCGTCGACGTAAGCCTTTACGACGAGCTCTTCATCACCTCCATAAACGAGAAACATGTCCTTTGTCCTTTTCAGGTACTTCAGGATATTCTTGACCGCTGTCCAGTGTTCCTTGCCGGGATTACTCTGGTATCTTGCTACCAAACTTACAGCAAGGTTTACATCAGGTCTGGTACACAGCATGGCATACATAATAGATCCTATGGTTGAAGCATAGGGGATGACACTCATCTCTTCTTTATCTTTTCCCGTGGTCGGTGACTGAGCTGAGCTCAATCTCACACCTTGTAACATAGGCAAGAACCCTTTCTTGGACTCATCCATTTTGAACTTTTTCAAAATCTTATCAAGGTATGTGCTTTGTGAAAGACCTATGAGGCGTCTCGATCTATCTCTATAGATCTTGATGCCTAATATATAAGCAGCTTCTCCAAGGTCCTTCATTGAAAAACATTTGTTCAAGTAGGCCTTAATGCTGTCCAGAAATTCTATATTATTTCCCATCAAGAGTATGTCATCCACATATAATATGAGAAATGCTACAGAGCTCCCACTCACTTTCTTGTAAACGCAGGCTTCTCCATAAGTCTGCATAAACCCAAACGCTTTGATCATCTCATCAAAGTGAATATTCCAACTCCGAGATGCTTGCACCAGCCCATAAATGGATCGCTGGATCTTGCATACTTTGTTAGCGTTCTCAGGATCGACAAAACCTTCCGGCTGCATCATATACAGCTCTTCCTTAAGATGCCCATTAAGGAATGCTGTTTTGACGTCCATCTGCCATATCTCATAATCATAGTATGCGGCAATTGCTAACATGATTCGGACGGACTTAAGCTTCGCTACGGGAGAGAATGTCTCGTCGTAGTCAATCCCTTGAACTTGTCGATAACCCTTAGCGACAAGTCGAGCTTTATAGATGGTGACATTACCATCCACGTCCGTCTTCTTCAAGATCCATTTGTTTTCTATCGCTCGCCGATCATCGGGCAAGTCAGTCAAAGTCCATACTTTGTTTTCATACATGGATTCTATCTCGGATTTCATGGCTTCTAGCCATTTGTTGGAATCTGGGCCCGCCATCGCTTCTTCATAGTTTGAAGGTTCACCGTTGTCTAACAACATGATTTCCAGGACAGGGTTGCCGTACCACTCTGGTGCGGAACGTGTCCTTGTGGACCTACGAAGTTCAGTAGCAACTTGATCCGAAGTACCTTGATCATCATCATTGGTTTCCTCTTCAGTTGGTGTGGGCATCACAGGAACATTTTCCTGAGCCGCATCACTTTCCCGTTCGAGAGGTAGTACTTCATCGAGTTCTACTTTCCTCCCACTTACTTCTTTCGAGAGAAACTCTTTTTCCAGAAAGCATCCGTTCTTGGCAACAAAGATCTTGCCCTCGGATCTTAAGTAGAAGGTATACCCTACAGTTTCCTTAGGGTATCCTATGAAGACGCATTTTTCCGACTTGGGTTCGAGCTTTTCAGGTTGAAGTTTCTTGACATAAGCATCGCATCCCCAAACTTTTAGAAACGACAGCTTAGGTTTCTTCCCAAACCATAATTCATACGGTGTCGTCTCAACGGATTTAGACGGTGCCCTATTTAAAGTGAATGTAGCTGTCTCTAGAGCGTATCCCCAAAATGATAGCGGTAAATCGGTAAGAGACATCATAGACCGCACCATATCCAATAGAGTGCGATTACGACGTTCGGACACACCGTTTCGCTGAGGTGTTCCAGGCGGCGTGAGTTGTGAAACGATTACACATTTCCTTAAGTGTGTGCCAAATTCGTGACTTAAATATTCTCCTCCACGATCTGATCGTAGGAACTTTATCTTTCGGTCACGTTGATTCTCCACCTCATTCTGAAATTCCTTGAACTTTTCAAAGGTCTCAGACTTGTGTTTCATTAAGTAGACATACCCATATCTACTTAAGTCATCAGTGAGAGTGAGAACATAACGATATCCTCCGCGAGCCTCAACCCTCATTGGACCGCACACATCGGTATGTATGATTTCCAACAAGTTGGTTGCTCGCTCCATTGTTCCGGAGAACGGAGTCTTGGTCATTTTTCCCATGAGGCATGGTTCGCATGTGTCAAATGATTCATAATCAAGAGACTCTAAAAGTCCATCAGCATGGAGCTTCTTCATGCGCTTCACACCAATGTGACCAAGGCGGCAGTGCCACAAGTATGTGGGACTATCGTTATCAACTTTACATCTTTTGGCATCTACACTATGAACATGTGTAATATTACGCTCGAGATTCATTAAGAATAAACCATTGACCATCGGAGCATGACCATAAAACATATCTCTCGTATAAATCGAACAACCATTATTCTCAGACTTAAATGAGTAGCCATCTCGTATTAAACGAGATCCAGATACAATGTTCATGCTCAAACTTGGCACTAAATAACAATTATTAAGGTTCAAAACTAATCCCGTAGGTAAATGTAGAGGCAGCGTGCCGACGGCGATCACATCGACTCTGGAACCATTCCCGATGCGCATCGTCACGTCGTCCTTCGCCAGTCTCCTTTTATTCCGCAGCTCCTACTGTGAGTTACAAATATGAGCAACGGCACCGGTATCAAATACCCAGGAGTTACTACGAGTACTGGTAAGGTACACATCAATTACATGTATATCAAATATACCTTAGGTGTTGCGGGCCTTCTTATCCGCTAAGTATTTGGGGCAGTTCCGCTTCCAGTGACCCTTCCCCTTGCAATAAAAGCACTCAGTCTCAGGCTTGGGTCCATTCTTTGACTTCTTCCCGGCAACTGGCTTACCGGGCGCGGCAACCTCTTTGCCGTCCTTCTTTAAGTTCTTCTTACCCTTGCCCTTCTTGAACTTAGTGGTCTTATTGACCATCAACACTTGATGTTCTTTCTTGATTTCAACCTCTGCTGACTTCAGCATAGAAAAAACTTCAGGAATGGTCTTTACCATCCCCTGCATATTATAGTTCATCACAAAGCTCTTGTAGCTTGGTGGGAGCGACTGAAGGATTCTGTCAATGACTGCCTCATCAGGGAGGTTAATATTCAGCTGGGTCATACGGTTGTGCAACCCAGACATCTTGAGTATGTGCTCACTGACAGAACTATTTTCCTCCATCTTACAACTATAGAACTTGTCGGAGATGTCATATCTCTCGACCCGGGCGTGAGCTTGAAAAACTAGTTTCAGCTCTTCGAACATCTCATATGCTCCGTGATGCTCAAAATGCTTTTGGAGCCCCGGTTCTAAGCTGTAAAGCATGCCGCACTGAACGAGGGAGTAATCATCAGCACGAGACTGCCAAGCATTCATAATGTCTTGGTTCTCTGGGACGGGAGCGTCACCTAGCGGTCCTTCTAAGACATATTGTTTCCTGGCAGCTACGAGGACGATCCTCAGGTTCCGGACCCAGTCCGTATAGTTGCTGCCATCATCTTTCAGCTTGGTTTTCTCTAGGAACGCGTTGAAGTTCATGTTGACATGAGTGTTGGACATTTGATCTACAAGACATATTTGCAAAGGTTTTAGACTAAGTTCATGATAATTAAGTTCTAATCAAATTATGAACTCCCACTTAGATTAGACATCCCTCTAGTCATCTAAGTGTTACACGATCCGAGTCGACTAGCCCGTGTCCGATCATCACGTGAGACGGACTAGTCATCGTCGGTGAACATCTTCATGTTGATCGTATCTTCCATACGACTCGTGTTCGACCTTTCGGTCTCCGTGTTCCGAGGCCATGTCTGCACATGCTAGGCTCGTCAAGTTAACCCTAAGTGTTTTCGCTGTGTAAAACTGTCTTACACCCATTGTATGTGAACGTAAGAATCCATCACACCCGATCATCACGTGGTGCTTAGAAGCGACGAACTGTAGCAACGGTGCACAGTTAGGGGAGAACACTTCTTGAAATTTTGTAAGGGATCATCTTATTTACTACCGTCGTCCTAAGTAAACAAGATGCATAAAACATAATAAACATCACATGCAATTATATAAAGTAGTGACATGATATGGCCAATATCATATAGCTCCTTTGATCTCCATCTTCGGGGCTCCATGATCATCTTGTCACCGGCATGACACCATGATCTCCATCATCGTGTCTTCATGAAGTTGTCACGCCAACGACTACTTCTACTTCTATGACTAACGCGTTTAGCAATAAAGTAAAGTAAGTTACATGGCGTTCTTCAACGACACGCAGGTCATACAAAATAAAGAGAACTCCTATGGCTCCTGCCGGTTGTCATACTCATCGACATGCAAGTCGTGAATCCTATTACAAGAACATGATCTCATACATCACAATTCATCATTCATCACAACTTCTGGCCATATCACATCACATGATCAATCGCTGCAAAAACAAGTTAGACGTCCTCTAATTGTTGTTGCATCTTTTACGTGGCTGCAATTGGGTTCTAGCAAGAACGTTTTCTTACCTACGAATAACCACAACATGATTTTGTCAACTTCTATTTACCCTTCATAAGGGCCCTTTTCATCGAATCCGCTCCAACTAAAGTGGGAGAGACAGACACCCGCCAACCACCTTATGCAACTAGTGCATGTTAATCGGTGGAACCGGTCTCACGTAAGCGTACGTGTAAGGTTGGTCTGGGCCGCTTCATCCCACAATACCGCTGAAGCAAGAAAAGACTAGTAGAGGCAAGCAAGTTGACAAGATCCACGCCCACAACAAAATTGTGTTCTACTCGTGCAAAGAGAACTACGCATAAACCTGGCTCATGATGCCACTGTTGGGGAACGTTGCAGAAAATTAAAATTTTTCCTACGGTTTCACCAAGATCCATCTATGAGTTCATCTAAGCAACGAGTCAAGGGGAAGAGTTTGCATCTACATACCACTTGTAGATCACGAGCGGAAGCTTGCCAAGGGGATGGTGATGATGGAGTCATACTCGAACGTGATTCGGATCACCGATGTCCAAGTGCTGAATGGACAGCACCTCCGCGTTCAACACACGTACGGGACGGGAGACGTCTCCTCCGTCTTGATCCAGCAAGGAGGAAGGAGAGGTTGAGGAAGGCAGCTCGAACGGCAGCACGACGGCGTGGTGCAGTTGGTGCGGCAGTATTTCGACAGGGCTTCGCCAAGCACGTATGGAGGAGGAGAGGTGTTGGGGAGGGGAGGGGCTGCGCCTTGAGTTGTGTTGTGTTGCAGCCCTCCCCTCACCCCTCTATATATAGGGGAAGAGGCAAGGGGGGCCGGCCCTCTAGGGAAAACCCTAGGGGGGGCGGCGGCCAAGGGGTGGGGGGCTTGCCCCCCAAGCAAGGGGGGTGCGCCCCCTTTAGGGTTTCCCCCCCAACCCTAGGCGCATGGGCCCAAGGGGGGGCGCGCCAAGCCCACTAGGGGCTGGCTGCTATCCCTACGCAGCCCAAGTGGCCCCCCGGGAGGGGTGGTCCCTCCCGGTGGACCCCCGGAACCTTTCCGGTGGTCCCGGTACAATACCGGTATGACCCCGAAACTTTCCGGTGCCCGTTTAACAACTTCCCATATATAAAACTTTACCTCCGGACCATTCCGGAACTCCTGGTGACGTCCGGGATCTCATCCGGGACTCCGAACAACATTTGGTAATCACATACTTGTCTTCCTGATAACCCTAGCGTCACCGAACCTTAAGTGTGTAGACCCTACGGGTTCGGGAGACATGCGGACATGACCGAGACTCTCCGGTCAATAACCAACAGCGGGATCTGGATACCCATGTTGGCTCCCACATGCTCCTCGATGAAGTCATCGGATGAACCACGATGTCGAGGATTCGATCAAACCCCGTATACAATTCCCTTTGTCAATCGGTACGTTACTTGCCCGAGACTCGATCGTCGGTATCCCAATACCTTGTTCAGTCTCGTTACCGGCAAGTCACTTTACTCGTACCGTAATGCATGATCCCATGGCCAACACCTTGGTCACCTTGAGCTCATTATGATGATGCATTACCGAGTGGGCCCAGAGATACCTCTCCGTCATACGGAGTGACAAATCCCAGTCTCAATCCGTTTCAACCCAATAGACACTTTCGGAGATACCTGTAGTGCACCTTTATAGTCACCCAGTTACGTTGTGACGTTTGATACACCCAAAGCATTCCTACGGTATCCAGGAGTTACACGATCTCATGGTCGAAGGAAGAGATACTTGACATTGGAAAAGCTCTAGCAAACGAACTAACCGACCTTTGTGCTATGCTTAGGATTGGGTCTTGTCCATCACATCATTCTCCTAATGATGTGATCCCGTTATCAACGACATCCAATGTCCATAGCCAGGAAACCATGACTATCTGTTGATCACAACGAGCTAGTCAACTAGAGGCTTACTAGGGACATATTGTGGTCTATGTATTCACACGTGTATTACGATTTCCGGATAATACAGTTATAGCATGAATAAAAGACTATTATCATGAACAAAGAAATATAATAATAACACTTTTATTATTGCCTCTAGGGCATATTTCCAACACCAAATTGGGTGATTCTTTTTTTGCTGGAATCTAGATTTTGTGCTCTTTCCAGCCCAATTGGATTCACCTTCAAATTCGTCCGGAGCGTTGAGATATCGACCAAACAATTAGACGCTGCAGCAGAATCCGAGTCAAACAACAAGTCCAAAGGTGTTGCATCACCTCCACTTGGGCCCATGAGCCTTGTACGACCTAGGGTTGGTTTTAGGATGCCTTGGGACGTTCTCCCACCTCCTTGGCCACCACCCCTTCCTCCTATATAATTAGATCCATCTAGTAGCTTTTTCCTTGGAATTTGTTTAGTTAAAAGTTAGCCATTGCAACTTCCTGTACTTCGTTTGTGTCCAATGACCAGACCAAGACCGCTTACGGATCCCCAACTTTATCAATACTTCATATATACTCGCAATATTCAGATTGCTTTTATCATATTCTTGCTTGTTCTTCGATTGCTTGCAGGAATAGACCTTCGTGGTCAGGTTGATTGTGCTCCGACGTGGTCAATAACCTCTCGAAGTTGGTTTAGCGATTGCTAAGGCGCAACGTCGTGCACGTTCGTAGTCGGATCGTCAAAGTCATCTTCACCAAATCGATAGTTATCATCTCATCGAAAGATCGGGACACCCGGCTCTACCAGGTAGGCAACTTCTCCTCGCTTGGCAAGAATGCGAAAAGGTCCAATGTAGCGAGGAGCCAATTTGCCTTTGATACCGAAACGATGGGTTCCCTTCAGAGGAGTAACCCGAAGGTAAGCCTTCTCGTCAACCTCAAAAGTCATAGCCTTATGTTTTCGGTCATATTGACTCTTTTGACGAGATTGGGCTGTTTTCAACTTTTCACGAACGATGCGAACTTGCTCTTCTGCTTCCTGGATCATATCCGGGCCAAAGAATTGTCTTTCCCCGGTTTTTGACCAGTTAAGAGGCGTTCGACACCTTCGTCCATAGAGAACTTCAAAAGGGGCTTTACCCAAGCTAGATCGATAGTTGTTGTTATAAGCAAATTTGGCAAATGGAAGGCATTTCTCCCAATCCATTCTGAATGAGATAACAGAAGCTCGAAGCATGTCTTCTAGAATCTGGTTGACGCGTTCTACTTGACCACTTGATTGAGGGTGAAAGGCAGTGCTAAAGGAAAGGCGGGTTCCCATAGCATTTTGGAAACTTTCCCAAAATCGAGAGGTGAAGAGACTTCCTCGATCCGAGTTAATTTCTAGTGGAACACCATGGAGGGACACTATTCGGGAGATATACAAGTCTGCTAGCTGACTAGCGGTTATACTCTTGCAAACAGGTAGGAAATGGGCCACTTTGGAAAGATGATCGATAACGACGAAGATAGCATTATTCCCCCTTTTGGTCCTAGGAAAACCGGTGATGAAATCCATACCAATTTTATCCCATTTCCATTCAGGAATAGCTAAGGGTTGAAGGGTGCCAGCAGGCCGTTGATGCTCTGCTTTAACACGACGACAGATATCGCAATTAGCAACAAATTGAGCAATGTCTCTCTTCATCCTAGTCCACCAGAACCTCTGGCGTAGGTCCTGATACATCTTGGTACTACCGGGATGAATGGTGAGAGGAGATTCATGGGCCTCCTTAAGGATCAACTGCCGTAGATGCTGGTTCTTGGGAACCACTATACGTTTTTCAAAGTACACAGCACCATGATCGTTTGTAGAGAAACATTTAGCAACTCCACTAACAATGTTCTCCTTGATCCGGGATATCCCTTTATCTCGCTTTTGGGCAGCGATGATTTGATCCGTAAGGGTAGGTTTCGCCACCAAGGTGGAAAGGAATCCTTGAGGAATGATGTGAAGGTTAAGCTTCCGAAATTCCTCATGGAGAAGTGGTTGACTTTGTTGTAACATCAGATTGTTACAATAAGATTTACGACTTAGTGCATCAGCCATGACATTGGCTTTTCCTGGGGTGTAAGTTATCCCTAAGTCGATATCTGTGATCAACTCGACCCAACGTCTTTGCCTGAGATTCAAATCCGGTTGGGTGAATATGTACTTCAGACTTTGGTGATCGGTGAAGATTTCGCAACGATTACCGAGGAGGTAATGTCGCCAGGTTTTAAGTGCATGGACTACAGCTGCAAGCTCTAGATCATGAGTAGGATAAGTTTCCTCATGTGGGTGCAATTGCCGTGAAGCATAAGCAATTACATGACGATCTTGCATAAGAATGCAACCTAGTCCTTGTCGCGAGGCGTCGCAATAGATAAAAAAGTCCTTAGAGAAGTCTGGTGGTACCAATACGGGAGCAGATGTCAGGCGTCTTTTCAGTTACTAAAAGATGTGCTCACATGGTGGGGTCCACTCGAACTTTTTATCTTTCTTGAGGAGTTCAGTTAGAGGTTTAGCAACTTTGGAGAAGTTCTCGACAAAGCGGCGACAATAGCTCGCTAAGCCAAGGAAACTCCGAACTTGCTTAACCGATTCAAGTGGAGTCCAATTAAGGACGGCTTGAACTCGCTCAGGATTGATAGCAATACCCTTACCAGAAATTACATGTCCTAGATAGGTCACTTCTGGCAACCAAAACTCGCGTTTAGAAAATTTGGCATAAAGGCGATGCTCTCGAAGTTTCATCAACGCTAGCCTTAGATGCTCGGCATGTTCTTCCTCATTCTTGGAGTAGATGAGTATATCATCGAGGTAAACCACGACGAATTTATCCAAATACTCCATGAAGATTGAGTTCATTAACCGAGAGAAGGTGGCTGGAGCGTTGGTTAAACCGAAGGACATGACGGTGTACTCGTATTGGCCGTAACGAGTAACAAAGGCCGTTTTGGGAATGTCCCCGTTCCCAATTTTGATTTGATGGTAGCCTAACCTCAAATCCATCTTAGAGAAGACTGAGCATCCAGCGAGCTAATCATACAGGTCGTTGATCCTGAGGAGCGGATACTTGTTCTTGATTGTGACCAGGTTGACCGGTCGATAATCTACAACCATCCGGTCCGTACCATCCTTCTTCTTGACGAAGAGGATGGGGCAAGCCCATGGAGATGAACTAGGATGGATGAAACCCTTTTTCAAGGACTCATCGAGTTGTTTCTTAAGCTCGGCTGGTTCTAGTGGTGCCATCTTATAGGGTCTTCTAGAAATTGGAACAGTTCCTGGAATGAGATCTATCACGAACTCGACATCTCTGTCAGGTGGAACACCTGGCAGTTCTTTTGGAAAGACATCCGGGAAGTCACGGACTACCGGAACGTCTTCGAGGTCTGGCAAAGGACTGGCATTAAGAGAATATAGATGTCGCTTGGCTACTCGGGTCAAGACATTGACTATCTTTCCCGAAGGATGTGTGAGTTGAACAGTCCTAGAGAAGCAATCAATCTTGGCATGATGGGCTGACATCCAGTCCATACCCAAGATGATATTAATATCCGAAGACTTGAGAGCTATCAATGATGCGAGAAAAACAAGTCTGTCGACTTGAATTTCATTCCCATGGCTTACTCTAGAGGTTTGCCATCTAGAACCAGGAGTAGAAATTTCCATGGTGGAAGGCATGTCACAGAATGCGGTGTTATGCAGACGAGCATAGTTTTCGTATATGAATGAATGAGATGCTTCAGTATCGAAAAGAACAGATGCTGGGTGGCAATTAACAAGGAGTGTACCGAGAACGACATTGGGATCCTCCTGAGCCTCTTCAGCAAAGATACAGTTGACATGGCCACGTGCAGCGGTGGCCGGCTTGGCGTAGAACACTTTCCTTGTTGGCTTGCCACGGTCAACAGCTTTTCCAGACTGGCTGGGGTTGGTCTGGGGACACTCGCGCATGTAGTGGCCCGATTCCCCACACTTGAAGCATGTCACGGAGTTGGTGCGTGGAGGAGCATTGTTGGTTGGACCACCATAGGGCTTGGCTGGTGCGTATTGTTGAGCTGGGCGAGGCGCCTGATAGGATGGCCTCGTGTGAACCTGGGTGGCAGGGCAGTGTTAGGCACCCACACCCGGCGCTTCTGTGCTCCAACACCGGATGAGGAACCCATGTCACGGCCATGCTTGCGTGTTGCTTCGTAATCAGTCTGACCAGACTCAGCACTAATGGCCTTGTTTACAAGCTTCTGAAAAGATGTGCACTCATGCAGAAGGAGGTCACGGTGAAGCTCAGGGCTAAGTCCCTTGCGGAACCTTGCCTGCTTCTTGGCATCGGTGGAAACTTCCTCGGTTGCATAACGTGCTAGGTTACCGAACTCCCTGCTATAAGCATCCACAGAGAGTCTACCTTGAGTGAAACTGCAGAACTCCTCGCATTTACGGTCCATAAGACCCTCCGGAATATGATGTTCACGGAAAGCCTCGCTGAATTCAGCCCAAGTAGTGACCTGGCCTGCTGGGCGCATGGCTTCATAGTTCTCCCACCAGAGACTAGCGGGGCCTTCGAGATGATATGCAGCAAATGTGATCTTATCAGCCTCAGCTACGAGTGCAGAGCGTAGCTTGTGAGTAATACTGTGAAGCCAGTCATCGGCGTCGAGAGGCTCGACGGAGTGGTGGAAGGTGGGTGGATGTAACTTGATGAAGTCACTAAGCGACACCAAGTTATTCCTCTGATGCTGTGCTGTGTTCTGTTCGATGCGCTCCAACAAACGGTTGGTCTCCCGCTTGTTTCTCCCAGCCTCCAGCATAACCTCGGCCAGAGAAGGAGGGTGAGGCAGGTTTGCATTCCTGACTTCACTGCCTTCGGCCTGCTCCTGGGAAGCAGGGTTGTTGCGTGTGTTGACCATCCTAGGAAAACAAGACAATGATTTAGTCAAGAATGATGAGATTCTGACGTAGAAATGCAGAATGTATGGAATAACTCGGAATGCAAGATGATCATCCATATGACATGGTAAATACAGAAACTGCTACATTTATTCCATTGTCATACACACCATACAAGGTTTAGTACAAGACCAAATGGATTACAACTGCGGTGAAAGGAAGATTACATCTCATCGGAGGCATCCCAAGCTCCTATACATTATTTTTCTACACCTCCGGAAAGTGGTACACACTAAGTCATATCCCATGAGTCACGCAGGACGGTGGACGATATAACTATTACATTACTAGTGATACTACTACTAACTCAGACAGCTCCGTAGTAGTCCTCATAGAAGTCACCACCATAGCCTGGAAGCTCAACGTGATCATCCGGAAACAGACGGTCCCGTGGAGCTTGTGGACCATAGGGGCTAGGATGAGGTCTTGGACCAACAAACGGTGGCCTACAGGGACCACGGGGTGGGGTGATGCCTCCCACATCACGCCAATCCACCATGTCTGGCAGAGCAGATCTCACAGGATACAGATCCCTTGTATCCATACATCCAGCTCGCACAGCCGGTGCAAACCGAGTCAAAGTGGCCCAATGATCAGCACGGGTGTTGAAAAGCTCCAGCCTCAAGGCACGGTTTTCACGGTCCTTGTCCTCAAGCAACTGTGCAGTGGTGCGGGTTAGTGAGTTCTCCTGAGTGGAGTCAGCATAGATAGCCTGGAGATACCCTTGTGCTCCCGGGAGTGAAGCTGGCATATATCGGAAGTCGGTGTTCCGAAGCAGGCCAGTCCTGACTCGCGTGATGGTCATCATAGAGTAGGCAGCATCCTGCACAGCCATCTCAATAGTAACCCCGAGTCCATAGGAGCAGTGGAGGGGCTTGGTAGATCCAGGATAAGAAGGAAATATCCTGACAGTGCAGAGATATTGGCTTTGATTAAAGTCTCAGAATTGCTCTTCGAGAGTGTACTCGGGATACCAGCGGTATCCAGCCTCGGTCATTACCCGGACCAACATAGCAGTATGGCCGGGTACATTGAGGCATCGAGTCAGGCGAACCACTTGATTCTGAGGGCGGGAAGCCATCTGGAACATGATATAATACAAAGGCATTAGAATTTCTAGCAGAATTTGGACAACATAACGGCTGTAAATGCTCAAAAAGGATTTTGAGACATTTTGCAAAGAATTGCATAGACACTCAACAACATCATATCAAGGTTCTGGGTCCATCTTAGCAACATAATGGGGTAGTAGAACTGAACTAGGCTTGTAACCATCAAACCTATAAGGTACTACTGATTAGTAACACGTGAACCTGATAGAGAGAAGAGATCCTAATTCCTTAACCCCCGGTGGAAGAATAGACTGACTCAGATCAGAATACCATGAGGTAAAGGAGTAAAAAGAGCCTTACGTTCCATCTCACAATCAATTCCCCTACATATAACTAAAGCATTTCTAGACTCAACATCGACCAGTTTGGCTTGGAGAACCTATAGGCAGTCCGGCTCTGATGCCAATGCTGTCAGGACCCCGACTCAATGACACATCGATCTAGCATGTAACACCTCATATCACTTTGCGGCCTCACCACGGTATTCCCACGGGTGTCGTCTTACCTTTGCCCGGGACCGTTTGCGCCTTTTGGCACACGTATATGATAGTGTTGCTAGCATCCATATGATAAGGAGCCCGGGCTGACATGGCTAGTCGTGAACCCAAAGTGGCACCAACTTACAGGGACAGGCATCCATGACCCAGCATCAAACGTGTCGGTCATCAGCGAGTGAATCCGGGCTGTAGCGCTGGGCTAGTAGGACTCCGGTAAACCGGGCTGTAGCGGGCTAACAGGACCCCGGTATCCATCGCATGACATTTCCCCGAAGGGACAAACACAGGAACGAAGAAGGACACATGCCGGCCAGCCTAAGGGTTCCGGAGCAGTAGCAAGCTACCATGGCTCAGTGGGAGCACTAGGAGACATTTCCGGGTAAGAGAGGCTACTAAGGGTAAACAACTAGATAGTCAGATCCCACACATACCAAGCATTTCAATCATACACACAATATGCTTGATATGTGCAAATACAACAAGGCATCACAACATGACTCTACAACACAAGTACTTTATTTAAAGGCTCTGAGAGCCATACATATCATACACACAAGTACGGGTCACACGACCCAGCATTCAAGTCATACAAACATACAATCCAACAGCGGAAGTAACATGTCTGAGTACAGACAACTAGTAAAATGAAAGAGGCTTGGGTAAGCCTGGCTATACTACATGGTCCTTCACAAGCTCGGGATCACCACTTGGGCCTCAGTCTACTCATCGATGTCAACGTCTACGAAGAACCCGTCAAAAGGGGTTGTAACATCTTCTGTAAAATGTAAATTAAAGCAACATGAGTACAAAGGTACTCAGCAAGACTTACATCAGACCCTACATACATGCACATTATCAAGAAGGGTTGGTGGGGTTATTGCAGCAAGCCAGCTTTGACTCTTGGCTAAACTATCCTACGAGACTCCAACTTGAAATGGTTTTGCGCACTCGAGTCCACTACTCACCACTTCAATACACCACCGAGGATCCACCTCCGTCATCCTACGGAAGAGCCATCCTCGGCACTCACGCTTATCTTGAGGCTTTTAGGAATATCCATTTACTTGTCTATGAACTGTCTAGGCAACCAAGTAGTCCTTTACCGCGGACGCGGCTATTCGAATAGATGATGTTAACCCTGCAGGGGTGTACTTCTTCATACACACTCTCACCACTTAGCGTCAGCACACGACATGTGCTCGGCAGACTTCAAGCAAAAGCCGACGTGGGTGTAGACCACGACCTACCTAAACACCTAAGTCTCTAGTCCAGGTTTATCGCCTATTCAGGTTCCATCTGCAGGGAGTCCGGCCGAGGTTTCCACATACGGCCCCGAACGATGTGTACAGGGTTCCGAGACACCTATCGGGTGCCCGGTATACCCGGGCACGTACCTACCGCATCACAGCCCACCCCGCGGGTCAGCGATGTCCACGGCCTCCAGTAAGCTACAAACACCAGAAACTACTTGCAACTCCTGGACAGAGGACTAGGGTGGATAAGAAGTCGAGCGGGGTCATATTTCAGGGCCCAATGCATGGTAGTAGCTGAATCTTAAATCACGCATACAGATCTCAGTGCTTAAGGACGGCTTCAATGAAACAACCCACCATGTACTCCTACATGGCCTCTCATCGATACCTTTACCAAATCGTGTTCAACACATTACTCTCATACCCACATGATCATTTCACTCTAGCCCATCACCCAGATGAACCAGACCTGACACGACTCTAAGCATAGCAGGCATAGCAAGGTAGGAACTGTTGGGGAACGTAGCAGAAATTCAAAATTTTCCTACGTGTCACCAAGATCTATCTATGGAGAAACTAGCAACGAGGGGAAGGAGAGTGCATCTTCATACCCTTGTAGATCGCTAAGTGGAAGCGTTCAAGAGAATGGGGTTGAAGGAGTCGTACGCGTCGTGATCCAAATCACCGGAGATCCTAGTGCCGAACGGACGGCACCTCCGCGTTCAACACACGTACAGCCCGGTGATGTCTCCCACGCCTTGATCCAGCAAGGAGAGAGGAAGAGGTTGAGGAAGACTCCATCCAGCAGCAGCACAACGGCGTGGTGGTGATGGAGGAGCGTGGCAATCCTGCAGGGCTTCGCCAAGCACCGCCGGAGAGGAGGAGGGAGAGAGGTAGGGCTGCGCCAGGGAGAGGTGAAACTCATCTGTTGGCAGCCCCAAAACCCTCAAGTATATATAGGGGAGAGGGAGGGGTGCGCCCCCTCTAGGGTTTCCACCCCAAGGGGTGCGGCTGCCCCAATCCCATCTAAGGGTGGCGGCCAAGGGGGGAGAGGGGGGAAACTTGCCCCCCAAGTTAGGTGGAAGCACCCCCTCCCCAAACCCTAGGCGCCTTGGGCCCTTGTGGGGGGGGCGCACCAGCCCACCTGGGGCTGGTCCCCTCCCACACTTGGCCCATGCAGCCCTCCGGGGCCGGTGGCCCCACTTGGTGGACCCCCGGGATCCTCCCGGTGGTCCCGGTACGTTACTGATAAAACCCGAAACTTTTCCGGTGACCAAAACAGGACTTCCCATATATAAATCTTTACCTCCGGACCATTCCGGCACTCCTCGTGACGTCCGGGATCTCATCCGGGACTCCGAACAACATTCGGTAACCACATACAAACTTCCTTTATAACCCTAGCGTCATCGAACCTTAAGTGTGTAGACCCTACGGGTTCGGGAACCATGCAGACATGACCGAGACGTTCTCCGGTCAATAACCAACAGCGGGATCTGGATACCCATGTTGGCTCCCACATGTTCCACGATTATCTCATCGGATGAACCACGATGTCAAGGACTCAATCGATCCCGTATACAATTCCCTTTGTCTAGCGGTATTGTACTTGCCCGAGATTCGATCGTCGGTATCCGATACCTTGTTCAATCTCGTTACCGGCAAGTCTCTTTACTCGTTCCGCAACACATCATCCCGTGATCAACCCCTTTGTCACATTGTGCACATTATGATGATGTCCTACCGAGTGGGCCCAGAGATACCTCTCCGTCACACGGAGTGACAAATCCCAGTCTCGATTCATGCCAACCCAACAGATACTTTCTGAGATACCTGTAGTGCACCTTTATAGCCGCCCAGTTACGTTGTGACGTTTGGTACACCCAAAGCATTCCTACGGTATCCGGGAGTTGCACAATCTCATGGTCTAAGGAAAAGATACTTGACATTATAAAAGCTTTAGCATACGAACTACACGATCTTTGTGCTAGGCTTAGGATTGGGTCTTGTCCATCACATCATTCTCCTAATGATGTGATCCCGTTATCAATGACATCCAATGTCCATGGTCAGGAAACCGTAACCATCTATTGATCAACGAGCTAGTCAACTAGAGGCTTACTAGGGACATGGTGTTGTCTATGTATCCACACATGTATCTAAGTTTCCTATCAATACAATTACAGCATGGATAATAAATGATTATCATGAACAAAGAAATATAATAATAACTTATTTATTATTACCTCTAGGGCGTATTTCCAACAGTCTCCCACTTGCACTAGAGTCAATAATCTAGTACACATCGCCATGTGATTAACACTCACAGGTCACATCGCCATGTGACCAACATCCAAAGAGTTTACTAGTGTCATTAAACTAGTTCACATCATCATGTGATTAAGACTCAATGAGTTCTGGGGTTTGATCATGTTTTGCTTGAGAGAGAAGTTTTAGTCAACGGGTCTGCAACATTCAGATCCATATGTACTTCGCAAATCTCTATGTCATATTGTAAATGCTGCTTCCACGCTCCACTTGGAGCTATTCCAAATGGTTGTTCCACTATACGTATCATGTTTGCTACTTAGAGTCATTCGGATAGGTGTTAAAGCTTGCATCGACGTAACCCTTTACATCGAACTCTTTATCACTTCCATAATCGAGAAACATATCCTTATTCCTCTAAGGATAATTTTGACCGCTATCTGGTGATCCACTCCTTGATCACCTTTGTACCCTCTTGCCAGACATGTGGCAAGGCACACATCAGGTGTGGTACTCAGCATAGAAAACTGCAAAGCCTATGTCTAAAGCATAGGGGATGACCTTCGTCCTTTCTCTCTTTTCTGCCGTGGTCGAGCTTTAAGTCTTAACTTCATACCTTACATCTCAGGCAAGAACTCCTTCTTTGACTGATCCATCTTGAACACCTTCAAGATCATGTCAAGGTATATGCTCATTTGAAAGTACCATTAAGCGTTTTTGATCTATCCTCATAGATCTTGATGCTCAATGTTCAAGTAGCTTAGTCCAGGTTTTCTATTGAAAAACACCTTTCAAATAACCCTATATGCTTTCTAGAAATTCTACGTCATTTCTGATCATCAATATGTCAACAACATATACTCATCAGAAATTCTATAGTGCTCCCACTCACTTCTTTGGAAATACAAGTTTCTCATAAACTTTGTATAAATCCAAAATCTTTGATCATCTCATCAAAGCGTACATTCCAACTCCGAGATGCTTACTCCAGTCCTTATAAGGATCGCTGGTGCTAGCATACCTTTTAGCATCCTTAGGATCGACAAAACCTTTCTGATTGTATCACATACAACCTTTCCTTACGAAAACTGGTAAGGAAACTCGTTTTGACATCCATCTGCCAGATTTCATAAATGCAGCTAATCCTAACATGATTCTGATGGACTTAAGCATCGCTACGGATGAGAAAACCTCATTGTAGTCAACTCCTTGAACTTGTGAAAAACTCTTCACCAAAAGTCGAGCTTCATAGACGGTGACATTACCATCCACGTCCGTCTTCTTCTTAAAGATCCATTTATCTCAATGGCTTGCCGATCATCGGGCAAGTCCACCAAAGTCCATGCTTTGTTATGACACATGGATCCTATCTCAGATTTCATGGCTTCTAACCATTTGTCGGAATATGGGCCCACCATCGCTTCTCCATAGCTCGTAGGTTCATTGTTGTCTAGCAACATGACCTTCAAGACAGGATCACCGTACCACTCCGAAGCAGTACGCGTCCTTGTCGTCCTACGAGGTTCAGTAGTGACTTGATCCGAAACTTCATGATCACTATCATAAGCTTCCACTTCAATTGGTGTAGGTGCCACAGGAACAACTTCCTGTGCCCTGCTACACACTTGTTGAAGTGACGGTTCAATAACCTCATCAAGTCTGCACCATCCTCCCACTCAATTCTTTCGAGAGAAACCTTTCCTCGAGAAAGGACCCGATTCAAGAAACAATCCCTATTGCTTTCGGATCTGAATTAGGAGGTACACCCAACTGTTTTGGGTGTCCTATGAAGATGCATTTTATCCGCTTTGGGTTCGAGCTTATCAACCTGAAACTTTTTCATATAAGCGTCGCAGCCCCAAACTTTTAATAAACGACAACTTAGGTTTCTCCAAACGGTGTCGTCTCAACGGAATTACGTGGTGCCCTATTAAAGTGAGTGCGGTTGTCTCTAATGCCTAACCCATGAACGATAGTGGTAATTCGACAAGAGACATCATGGTACGCACCATATCCAATAGGGTGCAACTATGATGTTCGGACACACCATCACACTATGGTGTTCCAGGCGGTATTAATTGTGAAACAATTTCCACAATGCCTTAATTGCGTGCCAAAGCTCGTAACTCAGACACTCATCTCTATGATCATATCATAGACATTTTATCCTCTTGTCACGATGATCTTCAACTTCACTCTGAAATTACTTGAACCATTCAATAATTCAGACTTGTGCTTCATCAGGTAAATATACTCAGTATCTACTCAAATCATCCGTGAAGTAAGAACATAACGATATTCACTGCATGCCTCAGCACTCAATGGACTGCACACATCACAATGTGTTACTTCCTACAAGTTGCTTTCTTGTTCCATTTTACTGAAAACGAGGCTTTCAGTCATCTTGCCCATGTGGTATGATTTGCATATCTCAAATGATTCAAAATCAAGTGAGTCCAAACGATCCATCTGCATGGAGTTCCTTCATGCGTATACACCAATAGACATGGCTCGCATGTCTCAAACTTTTCAAAACCGAGTGAGTCCAAAGATCCATCAACATGGAGCTTCTTCATGCGATTTATACCAATATGACTTACATGGCAGTGCCACATGTAAGTGGTACTATCATTACTATCTTATATCTTTTGGCATGAAAATGTGTATCACTACGATCGAGATTCAATAAACCACTCAGGTTTAATACTAATCTTGATGGTACAGGGAGCGCGCGATGTTTGATCACATCAAACTTGGAAACACTTCCAACACATATCGTCAGCTCACCTTTAGCTAGTCTCCATTTATTCCGTAGCTCTTTTGTTTCGAGTTACTAACACTTTAGCAACCGAATAGGTATCTTAATACCCTGGTGCTACTAGGAGTACTAGTAAAGTACACATTTACATAATGTATATCCAATATACTTCTATCGACCTTGCCAGCCTTCTCATCTACCAAGTATCTAGGGTAATTCTGCTCCAGTGGTTGTTCCCCTTATTACAGAAGCACTTAGTATCGGGTTTGGGTTAAACCTTGGGTTTCTTCACTAGAGCAGCAGCTGATTTGCCGTTTCATGAAGTATCCCTTCTTGCCCTCGCCCTTCTTGACACTAGTGGTTTCACCAACCATCAACAATTGATGCTCCTTCTTGATTTCTACTTTTTCAATGTCAAACAACGCGAATACCTCAAGGATCATCATCTCTATCCTTGATATGTTATAGTTCATCACGAAGCTCTAGCAGCTTGGTGGCAATGACTTTGGAGAAACATCACTATCTCATCTGGAAGATCAACTCCCACTCGATTCAAGTGATTGTTGCACTCAGACAATCTGAGCACAAGCTCAACGATTGAGCTTTTCTCCCTTAGTTTGTAGGCTAAGAAAAAAAACGTCGGAGGTCTTATACCTCTTGACGTGGGCACGAGCCTGAAATCCCAATTTCATCCCTCGAAACATCTCATATGTTCCGCGACGTTTTGAAAATGTCTTTGGTGCCTCAACTCTAAACCGTTTAACTGAACTATCACGTAGTTATCAAAACGTGTATGTCCGATGTTCGCAACATCCACAAACGATGTTTGGGGTTTAGCACACTTAGCGGTGCATTAAGGACATGAGCTATCTACTGTCCGCATAATCGCTACTGTCAACTTTCAACTATATTTTCTCTAGGAACAAAACAGTGGAACTACAACGCGAGCTTACGACATAATTTGCAAAGATCTTTTGACTATGTTCAGGATAATTAAGTTCATCTTATGAACTCCCACTCAGATAGACATCCCTCTAGTCATCTAAGTGATTACATGATTCGAGTCAACTAGGCCGTGTCCGATCATCACGTGAGACGGACTAGTCATCATCGGTGAACATCTTCATGTTGATCGTATCTACTATACGACTCATGCTCGACCTTTCGGTCTCTTGTGTTCCGAGGCCATGTCTATACATGCTAGGCTCGTCAAGTCAACCTAAGCGTTTCGCGTGTGTAAATCTGTCTTACACCCGTTGTATGTGAACGTAAGAATCCATCACACCCGATCATCATGTGGTGCTTAGAAACGACGAACTTTCACAACGGTGCACAGTTAGGGGGAACACCTTCTTGAAATTTTAATGAGGGATCATCTTATTTACTACCGTCGTTCTAAGCAAATAAGATGCATAAACATGATAAACATCACATGCAATCAAATAGTGACATGATATGGCCAATATCATTTTGCTCCTTTTGATCTCCATCTTCGTGGCTCCATGATCATCATCGTCACCGGCATGACCATGATCTCCATCATCATGATCTCCATCATCGTGTCTTCATGAAGTTGTCTCGCCAACTATTACTTCTACTACTATGGCTACCGGTTAGCAATAAAGTAAAGTAATTACATGGCGTTGTTTAATGACACGCAGGTCATACAATAAATAAAGACAACTCCTATGCCTCCTGCCGGTTGTCATACTCATCGACATGCAAGTCGTGATTCCTATTACAAGAACATGATCAATCTCATACATCACATATCATTCATCACATTCTTCTTGGCCATATCACATCACATAGCATACCCTGCAAAAACAAGTTAGACGTCTTCTAATTGTTGTTTGCATGTTTTACGTGGCTGCTAATGGGTTTCTAGCAAGAACGTTTCTTACCTACACAAAACCACAACGTGATATGCCAATTGCTATTTACCCTTCATAAGGACCCTTTTCATCGAATCCGTTCCGACTAAAGTGGGAGAGACTGGCACCCACTAGCCACCTTATGCACCAAGTGCATGTCAGTCGGTGGAACCTGTCTCACATAAGTGTACGTGTAAGGTCGGTCCGGGCCGCTTCATCCCACAATACCGTCGAAACAAGATTGGACTAGTAACGGTAAGCATATTGAACAAAATCAAGTCCCACAACTACTTTGTGTTCTACTCGTGCAAAGAATCTACGCAATAGACCTAGCTCATGATGCCACTGTTGGGGAACGTAGCAGAAATTCAAAATTTTCCTACGTGTCACCAAGATCTATCTATGGAGAAACCAGCAACGAGGGGAAGGAGAGTGCATCTACATACCCTTGTAGATCTCTAAGCGGAAGCATTCAAGAGAACAGGGTTGAAGGAGTCGTACTCGTCGTGATCCAAATCACCGGAGATCCTAGTGCCGAACGGACGGCACCTCCGCGTTCAACACACGTACAGCCCGGTGACGTCTCCCACGCCTTGATCCAGCAAGGAGAGAGGGAGAGGTTGAGGAAGACTCCATCCAGCAGCAGCACAACGGCGTGGTGGTGATGGAGGAGCGTGGCAATCCTGCCGGGCTTCGCCAAGCACCGCGGGAGAGGAGGAGGGAGAGAGGTAGGGCTGCGCCAGGGAGAGGTGAAATTCATCTGTTGGCAGCCCCAAAACCCTCAAGTATATATAGGGGAGAGGGAGGGGGTGCGCCCCCTCTAGGGTTTCCACCCCAAGGGGTGCGGCTGCCCCAATCCCATCTAAGGGTGGCGGCCAAGGGGGGAGAGGGGGGAAACTTGCCCCCCAAGTTAGGTGGAAGCACCCCTCCCCAAACCCTAGGCGCCTTGGGCCCTTGTGGGGGGTGCACCAGCCCACCTGGGGCTGTTCCCCTCCCACACTTGGCCCATGCATCCCTCCGGGGCCGGTGGCCCCACTTGGTGGACCCCCGGGATCCTCCCGGTGGTCCCGGTACATTACCGATAAAACCCAAAACTTTTTCGATAACCAAAACAGGACTTCCCATATATAAATCTTTACCTCCGGACCATTCCGGAACTCCTCATGACGTCCGGGATCTCATCCGGGACTCCAAACAACATTCGGTAACCACATACAAACTTCCTTTATAACCCTAGCGTCATCGAACCTTAAGTGTGTAGACCCTACGGGTTCGGGAACCATGCAGACATGACCGAGACGTTCTCCGATTAATAACCAACAGCGGGATCTGGATACCCATGTTGGCTCCCACATGTTCCACCATGATCTCATCGAATGAACCACGATGTCAAGGACTCAATCGATCCCGTATACAATTCCCTTTGTCTAGCGGTATTGTACTTGCCCGAGATTCGATCGTCGGTATCCGATACCTTGTTCAATCTCGTTACCGGCAAGTCTCTTTACTCGTTCCATAACACATCATCCCATGATCAACCCCTTGGTCACATTGTGCACATTATGATGATGTCCTACCGAGTGGGCCTAGTGATACCTCTCCGTCACACGGAGTGACAAATCCCAGTCTCGATTCGTGCCAACCCAACAGATACTTTCGGAGATACCTGTAGTGCACCTTTATAGTCACCCAGTTACGTTGTGACGTTTGGTACATCCAAAGCATTCCTACGGTATCCGGGAGTTGCACAATCTCATGGTCTAAGGAAAAGATACTTGACATTATAAAAGCTTTAGCATACGAACTACACGATCTTTGTGCTAGGATTAGGATTAGGTCTTGTCCATCACATCATTCTCCTAATGATGTGATCCCGTTATCAATGACATCCAATGTCCATGGTCAGGAAACCATAACCGTCTATTGATCAACGAGCTAGTCAACTAGAGGCTTACTAGGGACATGGTGTTGTCTATGTATCCACACATGTATCTAAGTTTCCTATCAATACAATTACAGCATGGATAATAAACGATTATCATGAACAAAGAAATATAATAATAACTTATTTATTATTGCCTCTAGGGCATATTTCCAACAGGAACAACACATACATATGGCTCAATCCACTCCTACACATGCTAGTGGGTTTCATCTAGTTACTGTGGCAATGACAGGTCATGCAGAGGAAATGGGTTCAACTACCATAGCACACAACTGTTTGAAACGTGTTATCTTAATGCAGTAAAAGAGAGCAGAGGCAAGAACATGGTATTCTATCAATATGATCAAATGGTTGGTTGCTTGCCTGATGGGTCGGTGCACTGTTATTGTTCTTCGTTAGGGTAAACGTGGTACTCCTCGGGGACAGAACCTGCCGCAGAGAGCACCGATACACAAACATCACCAAACAATATGCAACAATATGATGCATGCATGAGACATGGCAAAATGAGTGTATTGGGCTAATGCAACTAAGACCAGATGGGTTTGAACTATTTTGAACCAAAGATTCAAGTTTCAAACTCATAAGTGGCCCTTTTAAGTGCTTAATCTAGTTCTGTACTAAGCAGCAGGTTAAACTGTTCAAACATGCATGAAACCAGTACAGATGGATAGATTGGATTTTTCTGATCATTTTTCATATATAACACTTTGCATTTGGAGCTACAGATTAATTTCTATGATTTTTTGAAGTTTGTGGTATTTTCTGGAATTTCATGTGTAATAATAATTCCAGTAAATAACTTACTGCGTCAGCATTACGTTAGGATGACGTCAGTGGTCAACGGAGCTGGTCCAGGTCAAACTGACAAGTGGGTCCCGCGTGTCAGTAGTTATTTAAACTAACTAAATTTAGTTAGTGCTAATCTAAGTTAGTTAGCAGAGCAGGCCCCAGTTGTCATAGACTCAGGGGGAGTCAACCTGGGCCCACCCAGTCAAGTCAACAGGGTCAAACCCACCGGCGTTTAGCCACCGGCGAGGCCAGACGAGGCGGTGAGAGTGCATTAGTGCGTTCCGGCGACCAAATGAGAGGCGGAGGGCATCTACGCGTAGCTGGGAGCAAGCCGCAACACTTGGTGGTGGTGGTTGAGCTCGGGGAGGCCGGAAACGTCATCGGCGACGGCCTTGGCGGTCGCCGGAGTTCGGGTGAGGTTGAACCCAAGGCTACGGGGTTCGGCGAGGCACGTGGAGTGGCGCGTTGGGTGCCTGTGAGTGCGGTGAGTGCGTTGGACACGGTGGTGTGGCCGGTGGGTGGCCGGAGTCACGTCGGCGACGAGCTCCGTGGCGGCGCGTGCGGGTGATCTCGGTGTGCTCGCTGTGATGCACGAGAGCGAGAAAGGGAAGGGGGAGAAGGTAGCTGGGCTCACGGCGGTCTCGTAGAAGCACACGGTGCGGTCGGGGTGAGCTGGTGCGGCGGCAACGGCGAAGGGGATCTCCGGTGGTGGCGGAGTCGGGCGAGGTCGGTGTAGAGGCCTCGGGGCAAGCGAGCGCTCGGGGCTCGGCTAGCTCGAAGGAGAGGAGGGCGGCGGAGCTCCTGGACACGGTGGCGCGGCGCAGGGACGACGAAGAGAGCGGGCTTCACGGTGGTGCAGGCGCGGCAGCGTCGGCCATGGTGCGGGAGAGCGAGGGAGAGAGGCGGGAGGCGAATGGATGTGTCCACGGGGTTCAGGGCGCGACGTGGAGGTCGTACCGGCCAGCAGAGCGGCGAGGGGAGGAAGCAGGGCGGCGGGCAGCTGCGTGGCGCGCGCTGGAGCCACCGTCGAGCACCTGCCTGCCTGCCTGGCCAAGTCAAGCAGCTCGCTGGAGCGGCTGCTGGGCTGGGCCGGCTAGGTGGGCCGGCTGGTGGGCTGCCAGGTTAGTTCCCTCTCTCTCTCTTTTATTTACGTTTTCTATTTCTTCTGTAACTTTGTGGATTTTCTAAAAATACCTAAGCAACTCCAAAAATCCCCAAACTGCTCATGCCCACTGTTTATAATATAAACAACATGGAATATTTTAGTTTAGGATTATTTGGACATTCAAAATATTTTATAAATTTTAAATGTCCAAATTCAAATACTTATGATTTAATTCAAAGACCTTAGGATGACCTAGAAAATTGTGCACCACTTTTGGCAGAGGTTCTGAACCAAAACAAAAATGATGGACATTTTAGAAGGGCATTTCAGGTTCATTGAAAATATTTTTAGTAAACCCTAGTTGGATTCAGAGGGGGCTGGGGGTTCTGTCATCCCCATCTCAAGTTTCTGTTGAATGGAATAGACATGATGCAACATTCTAATGCATGAACTAGCTAGGGTGTGACAGCAAAGGAGGGGAGGGGCGACCAGAGGGAGAGGGTGGACGAGGAGGTCGGGGGGGTGCGTGGCATCGTCCAATGAATCGGGGAGGAAACCAGGCAAGCAGGAGGTGGCCAAGGCGGTGTCGGCGCTCGCCACCAAGCTGCTTCGTGCGTTGGCACGAGGAAGAAGACAGGCATGCCCCTGGTGGGCTGGGCCTCCCTCTCCACTGGGCCAGGTGGGCCACCAGGCAGGTAAGGCCAAGTAGGTTTTCCTTTCTCTCTCTCTTTTTCTTCTGTTTTAGTTTTTTCCTATTTCTTTTATTCTGTTTTGAATTAGTAAAAATACTAATTCATTTTTAAAACTCCTGAGATAAATTGGGGGCACTATTTGGATTATTCCAAAAGCCCACAATTGAAACCAAATTTTTTGGATCATTTAAAATATTTATAGAATTCAAATGCCCCAATTCAAATACAATATGGGTTAATTCAAAAATCCATAAATGGCCAACAAATATGCTCATCATTTTTGGCAGAGGTTTTCACCTTTATCAAAAATCATGAACATTTTCAAAGGGCATTTTGGGTTATTTGAAAAAGATTTTATTTGATCCTATTTGAATTCTTTGTGATGATAGGGTTTGATCAATCCCGATTTCAACTTAAATAATATTTAAACATGATGCAACAAAATACAAACACTAGGCAGTACCAGAAGCTAGGGATGTGACACTAGTGGAATAATCATTAGTTTCATGGATATTCATAGAAAGCATACAAAAAATATTACAATCTTTCTGATCATCCAAGGAACTGATACCAAACATTGTGTCAAATTCTTCTTTTAACACTTCATAGCAATTATCAGAATCCATATTTTCAAAAAAAGACTTCATAAAGATAAAGAGTTTTATGCAACTTCACTTCCATTTTTTAGTTTTCTTTTATAAACCAAACTAGCGAATAAACATGAAACTAAAATATTCGATTGCAAGATTTAAAAGAAGATACCTTCAAGCACTCACCTCCTGGCAACGACACCGGAAATAGCTTGATGTCTACTGCAACTTTGTTCTTTTAGACTTGGTTGGGCCTCCAAGCGCAGAGTTTTATAGGACAACAAAAAGGTCCCTCAAGTGGATAACCTAAGGTTTATCAGTCCCTGAAAGGTGTAGGATGAAGATGGTTCTATCTCAAACAATCTTGCAATCAAATACAAGGAGTCTCTTATGTCCCCAACACACCCAATACAATTGTCAGTCGTATAGGTGCACTAGTTCAGCGAAGAGGTGATGATAGATGTGTAATATGGATAGTAGAAATAACTTTTTGTATTTTGAACAATTAAAAACAACAAGGTAGCAAGTAACAAAAGGGACCAAAGTGGTGTCTCAATGCTTAGAAATATGGCCTAGGGTTCATACTTCCCTAGTTCAATCTCTCAACATCATTAACATAATTGAATCACATGAGAATCACTCCAAAGTCCCTATTACTATCACAAAAAGTAAGATGAAATCGCATAGGTAGTAAACCATCTCAAAGTTGTGTTTCCAACCAATCTTATAAACCACCCCCAAAGTGTCACGAATAGTTCTAGAGGTCATACTCCACTTAGTTCCTACAAAATTTATTAACTAATTTTTCTATTTAGCGTGATTTTACATTTATTTGTTTGTATCCACTTGACATTTCCCTGGCGGCTACATGCTATTTAATACTACCTCATTTCTGATATATTAAACCCATGTATATCCCGGCCGACAGTTTGGTAAACATAATATGAGTTATATATTACTCCCACCGTTCCTCAATATAAGGTGTATTATTTTTCCAAAAAGTCAAACTTCTCTAAGTTTGACCAAGTTTATAGACAAAAATATCAATATCTAGAATACCAAATCATTATCACTTGATTCATCATGAACTATATTTTTACATTTTATATATTTAGTATTATAAATCTTTATATATTTTGCTGTAAAGTTGGTCAAACATAGACAACAGATGACTTTTTGAAAAACTAATACACCTTATATTTAGGAACGGAGGGAGTATTTGTTTATGTTGCACCGAATGAAATATCAACTATTGTTTAAGACGGTGTGTATACGGTTGAAGCGAGTGGTCATAGAGGTTTTTAGCCAACATGCGTGACAACATAATCTGTGGATCGGTCCACCTCCTCCTTTGGCATAGGCATAGTGTCGGTTTCATAGGGCTTTACTGCTACCAATACGTCGCTCTATTTATTTACTTATTTATTTATTCTTGTCAAACTTGTTCCCATTGGGTGTGCCTCCTCGTTATGTAGAGGCCGAGTGTAGCTCAATATGATTGTATCTGTGTGATGCTATATTTTGAGTTAATAAAGTTTCCTTTATAAAAAAATTAGAAATTTCTCGCAAATTTGAAGCAAAATAGGGGGGCTTTCCGGAACTCCGTACCGTCGCCACGTTGGACCTTGACACCCCCGACCCACTCAAATCCCCCTCCCGGTCCCATCCTCTTTCACTCCGCCCCTGCTCCCCATTGCTTTACATTCGTGCCTTCCTACTCTGGCGTCGTCGTTGTACCTCCCCAGGTGTCACCCAGGCATTGCCGGATGTTTGAAACCACCACCGCATGCATGTTGGCCTTGTACTACAGAGCCGTCCACCCAGGATAGATTCTGCAGCCAGGTACCCTCCATCTCCCTGTGGACGACGTCCATGGCGGATACCACGCTCGACAACAAATGCTATTGAGCTTATTTTTGAACTTCATGTCGTTTTTTAGAGTAAGAAGGACGGCGGGGTATTCGACCATGGAGGATGAGTTGTTGTGGGGTGCGTGGTTGGCCGTATCTGCGAACTTCGTAGTAGGAGCAGAAGGGGGTTATTTTGGCAGTGCGTGCATGGTTTGTTTCATGTGCAAAAGCACATTGCATGCACATCATCCATGAACGCAATGTGAAGTCGTTAGTGTATCGATGGTACACCATCCAGAACTCCTTCATGAAGTTTTGTGTCACAGATTGGCTGAGGCCATGTGTCCACTGCATGCGGCAACCATGGAGATCGCAAGTTTTGCGTCTTCTTGCTTAACTTGTTGATTTATTGATTCATTCACTCAACGTTGCTCTACACGTTGTGTAGCCTGTACGCGTTAGCGTGATGTACCACAGGACGGAGAACAGACAATTCACGCACACACATTGTTGGATGAAGCTCAGAGCATCTACAGTGGGGCATCCCAAATCCGCCTCATACACTCGGGCGGGCCGAACGGTCACGAAATTTCGAACCAGGCGGGCGCCTCAAACGGTCTTCAAATGACCGGGCTGATCGACACCCCTCATATCCAGCTCAAGTATGGGGCGGATATGGGTGCGCCTGGGCGCGTCCGCCATGTCGGTCTGACGTTGGTGTCCCACGTGGAATCGCCCGGAAACCCGGCGGTCTGAAGCTCGTCTCCTCGGTCAGACCGATGTCGCCGTGTGGCGCCGCTCCGGCGGGCCATGTAGTGCCTAGCCCTGCTATTTAAACCGACTGCCAGCACCAAAACCCTACCCCTCCATATTTTCCTCTGCCCATCCAGCGTCACCACCACCAGTAGCCATGCCTCCCACGCCGCCGGATAAGGGGCTACCCATTTCTAACGCCGAAGCGCCAGATGCAATTCCTTGAGAAGATCCGGGCAAGGCGCGAAGTCCGGATCACCACGGGGATACCTCGGGATGTAGTGGATCCGTAGGAAGAGTTGGCGGAGGAGGATTTGGGGGACGCTAGGGACGCGGATCTGCAGGCGGAGTAGCAGGCTATCCTTGATCCCCTTCACTCGGAGTCGGATGCAGAGGCCAGAAGCCGTCGCCGGCAGGAGATGAAGGCGCAACACGCCGCGGAGGAGGAGGAGATGCTCACCTACATGGATGAGGTCGATCAGGAGGAGCCGGAGCCCTCCTACGCGCCCGGTCACCTGGCGCCTGACACCGACGTCGTGGATATCTCCGACGATGAAGATTAGTTAGGGTAGTACCTAGGATTTCTTTTAGCATGCTTTGTGTGAATTTAGGGGTTCAAATATATATGAGAGACTCGGATGCAGAGTAGCTAATTTGAGGCATGACCGGCCACTGTGCGTGGACGTGCCCGTTGGTGTTTGCATACGTTTGAGGGATTGGATTTGCCAAATCTGCCTGTAGATGCTCTCAAGAGGCAATATATGTGGGACAACATGATCCATCCATGAAAAGCTTGTTAAACATCCGGTTAATCTCATTGAATTTGAATTATCGTTGTATTAGATTATTTGCATGCTATGTATGGATGATTTGTGCTATTTTCTATCCTATTAATCAATTCCGTCTTGGTTGATGAATCCATCCGGTCAATTAAAATCTGGTTCGAAATGTATGCGGATAGCTTTGGATAGCTAGCTCCCACATGGACCGTGACGGATAGGGTGTCCGGTTTGCTGGTCAGCTTTGGAAATGCCCAAATACAGTTTATGTGGATGAGGTCAGCAACGTTTTGGAAGAGCCTAGACATTATACTCCCTCCGTTCCTCAATATAAGGTGTATTATTTTTCTTAAAAGTCAAACTTCTCTAAGTTTGACCAAGTTTATAAACAAAAATATCAATATCTAGAATACCAAATCATTATCACTGGATTCATCATGAACTATATTTTTACATTTTATATATTTAGTATTATAAATCTTTATATATTTTGCTGTAAAGTTGGTCAAACATAGACAACAGTTGACTTTTTGAAAAACTAATACACCTTATATTTAGGAACGGAGGGAGTATTTGTTTATGTTGCACCGAATGAAATATCAACTATTGTTTAAGACGGTGTGTATACGGTTGAAGCAAGTGGTCATAGAGGTTTTTAGCCAACATGCGTGACAACATAATCTGTGGATCGGCCCACCTCCTCCTTGGGCATACGCATAGTGTCGGTTTCATAGGGCTTTACTGCTACCAATACGTCGCTCTATTTATTTATTTATTTATTTATTCTTATCAAACTTGTTCCCATTGGGTATGCCTCCTCGTTATGCAGAGGCCGAGTGTAGCTCAATATGATTGTATCTGTGTGATGCTATATTTTGAGTTAATAAAGTTTCCTTTATAAAAAAATTAGAAATTTCTCGCAAATTTGAAGCAAACTAGGGGGGCTTTCCGGAACTCCGTACCGTCGCCACGTTGGACCTTGACACCCCCGACCCACTCAAATGCCCCTCCCGGTCCCATCCTTTTTCACTCCGCCCCTGCTCCCCATTGCTTTACATTCGTGCCTTCCTACTCTGACGTCGTCGTTGTACCTCTCCAGGTGCCACCCAGGCATTGCCGGATGTTTGAAACCACCACCGCGTGCATGTTGGCCTTGTACTACGGAGCCGTCCACCCAGGATAGATTCCGCAGCCAGGTACCCTCCATCTCCCTGTGGACGACGTCCATGGCGGATACCACGCTCGACAACAAATGCTATTGAGCTTATTTTTGAACTTCATGTCGTTTTTTAGAGTAAGAAGGACGGCGGGGTATTCGACCATGGAGGATGAGTTGTTGTGGGGTGCGTGGTTGGCCGTATCTGCGAACTTCGTAGTACGAGCAGGAGGGGGTTATTTTGGCAGTGCGTGCATGGTTTGTTTCATGTGCAAAAGCACATTGCATGTACATCATCCATGAACGCAATGTGAAGTCGTTAGTGTATCGATGGTACACCATCCAGAACTCCTTCATGAAGTTTTGTGTCACAGATTGGCTGAGGCCATGTGTCCACTGCATGCGGCAACCATGGAGATCGCAAGTTTTGCGTCTTCTTGCTTAACTTGTTGATTTATTGATTCATTCACTCAATGTTGCTCTACACGTGGTGTAGCCTGTACGCGTTAGCGTGATGTACCGCAGGACGGAGAACAGACAATTCACGCACACACATTGTTGGATGAAGCTCAGAGCATCTACAGTGGGGCATCCCAAATCCGTCTCATACGCTCGGGCGGGCCGAACGGTCACGAAATTTCGACCCAGACGGGCGCCTCAAACGGTCTTCAAATGACCGGGCTGATCGACACCCCTCATATCCAGCTCAAGTATGGGGCAGATATGGGTGCGCCTGGGCGTGTCCGCCATGTCGGTCTGACATCGGTGTTCCATGTGGAATCGCCCGGAAACCTGGCGGTTCGAAGCTCGTCTCCTCGGTCAGACCGATGTCGCCGTGTGGCGCCGCTCCGGCGGGCCGTGTAGTGCCTAGCCCTGCTATTTAAACCGACTGCCAGCACCAAAACCCTACCCCTCCATATTTTCCTCTGCCCATCCAGCGTCACCACCACCAGTAGCCATGCCTCCCACGCCGCCGGATAAGGGGCTACCCATTTGTAACGTCGAAGCGCCAGATGCAATTCCTTGAGAAGATCCGGGCAAGGCGCGAAGTCCGGATCACCGCGGGGATACCTCGGGATGTAGTGGATCCGGAGGAAGAGTTGGTGGAGGAGGATTTGGGGGACGCTAGGGACGCGGATCTGCAGGCGGAGTAGCAGGCTATCCTCGATCCCCTTCACTCGGAGTCGGATGCAGAGGCCAGAAGCCGTCGCCGGCAGGAGATGAAGGCGCAACACGCCGCGGAGGAGGAGGAGGAGATGCTCACCTACATGGATGAGGTCGATCAGGAGGAGCCGGAGCCCTCCTACGCGCCCAGTCACCTGGCGCCTGACACCGACGTCGTGGATATCTCCGACGATGAAGATTAGTTAGGGTAGTACCTAGGATTTCTTTTTGCATGCTTTGTATGAATTTAGGGGTTCAAATATATATGAGAGACTCGGATGCAGAGTAGCTAATTTGAGGCATGACCGGCCACTGTCCGTGGACGTGCCCGTTGGTGTTTGCATACGTTTGAGGGATTGGATTTGTCAAATCTGCCTGTAGATGCTCTCAAGAGGCAGTATGTGTGGGACAACATGATCCATCCATGAAAAACTTGTTAAACATCCGGTTAATCTCATTGAATTTGAATTATTGTTGTACTAGATTATTTGCATGCTATGTATGGATGATTTGTGCTATTTTCTATCCTATTAATCAATTCCGTCTTGGTTGATGAATCCATCCGGTCAATTAAAATCTGGTTCGAAATGTATGCGGATAGCTTTGGATAGCTAGCTCCCGCATGAACCGTGACGGATAGGGTGTCCGGTTTGCTGGTCAGCTTTGGAAATGCCCAAATACAGTTTATGTGGATGAGGTCAGCAACGTTTTGGAAGAGCCTAGACATTATATAAGGGCTCTCCCTGAAAGCCTGTACATTAACGTTTGGCAGCACGCGAGCAGCTGCTCCAAAGACATCAGCACTGCTCGCTCTCGTGCAAGCTATAGCCAAGCCTCGCGCTATCTCGTGCTCCTACCAGCGACACCACACCTCCGATTCACGTCGTGCCTTTGACCGGCGCGGGAGAGCGAGGACCGGGGATGGCCGGCGGCGGTTTCCTCCTCAACGGCGCCGGCGCGCCGGACTACGGCGGCGCGCTGACCGTCCCCGTCGTGGTGACCTGTCTCATGGCGGCTTCCGGCGGCCTCATCTTTGGCTACGACATTGGCATCTCAGGTGCGTCATCGTTCCCATCGCCGTCCGTACATCTCCGTTGGTGGAACTGTGGATGGAAAGCCTGCTTACGACGTTCTTCGCACGTTTCTCCCTTTTGGTTGGAGTTTGGATGGACGGAGGGAGTGAGTTTTATCGATCAGTTCGTGGTTCGTCTCTCGATGCTGTTCTTGATTTGGGTAGTAGTATTAGATTTCCAGTAGCTATGCTGTGAGTTCGCCACCATCTGCGGCCAATCGAAATCGTGATCTGAAGCCACGAAGAGCATCCTCTTGAATAAAATTTAATTATACTGGTAGTTTCTGCTTAGTTTGTCTTCATGTCCGATCCCCAAATATCTCCAAATCGGACCGCAACTTCTAATCTAACCGAGTCAGGCATGTGTTCGTCGATCACACACACGCCAAACAGGCGGGCAGTAATATATTGAGTTGGTACGACGGCTAGATCCAATTGAAAGCGCGGCAGGCCCTGTCAGCTGTCCTCCTCCCGTCAGATCAGTCTTTGCACCACACAAATCACACTCCCGAGAACAGTGGTGCCCAGTACTGTTCACGGCCGGGAGCATCGCAGAAAGATATTTATACTCCCACCAGTAAGCTTGTGCGCCAAGCCGTACGTGAATCAAGCCAAATGGACCCTTCACACCCTTTCTTCTCCCACGATCTTCATTCACATCGACGACAGGGACCAGAGGAGAGGGCACACCCGATTCGTGTCCAATTGGACGGGGCCAGCGGCGTGCTGTCCGGCGATTCCACGGCCTGCGCAGGGCTCGTGGAGCGCCCATTAGACACGACAGCTATTGGCACGGTTCGTTAGCTTTCACACTAGTCACTAGCGGATTCGTTCGTATCGTTGATGGCTCGTTCTGACTTCGGACCGCGCCGAGCCCAGTTTTGCTGCTCGGTGTTAGTACAGCCCTCCGACCTTAATCGTCGGTGCCACCACGCGCATCACCAATTTTGGACGGCATATACGTAACCCCTCACGCGAGATAAGGTGTCGTGCTGGCGACGGCGGATTATTTTGGGGCGTCCGGCTTTCTTGCTGGGCTCACACACGAAAGCCAGCCGTGTAGATGTAATTCGCGGGATTTGTGATACGTTTCTGAGTTCCTAGTAGCGAAAAGGGTACTGGCAAAGTTGCTTTTCCACTCGAATTTGGTGGATAGGCTTCCTAGTCAGTCCTAGGTGAGGTTTATTCGAGCAGTGGAGTAGTGCTCTCTCCTCTACTCTCCTACTACTCCAGTTATTAGTCCATTGTGCTCTCGCGAAAGGAAGCTAGGATCGACCGGGATTAGGAACGTGTCGTATCCGTCTGAGTGATGGATGGATGGACGCATGAGCTGACAAGATCGGACGCTTATATAGAGATAACATGCTACTAGTTTCATACGATTGATTGGTAAAGAATACTCGCGTCTTTCTGAACAAAAAACGAATATTTGCTTTCCGCAAAAAAAAAAAAGGAATATTTGCGCCAGTGAGTGTCAAATAATGCCAACGAATCCGGTTGCCAGAAAGAATAGTGTTGTACTAAGAATCGTTTTTTTGCGGGAAAATTCAGAGAGCTTTATTGAGTAAATGCATTCTTGGAACAATCAGCCAGACGGGGTTTAGAGATTCTTCCCAGCTCCCCCCTCTCTCCCTCGCGTCGCCCTCTCGGGCGACTCGAGGGCCGAAAACCTAGCCCGCCGCCGCCGTCTCCTCCCCCGCCACCCCTCTCCTCGCCGCCGCCTGAGGCAGCCGCCGGCTTCGCCCGGGGCGCTGCTGAGGATGGTGGCGGCGGGGCCTCTCCTGCTGCTCTGCATCTCTCGCGGGGGGCCTTGCGACCCGGGGCGGCGGCCCCGGCGGGATTGGCGCCACCGGACCCTCGGCGCATGGTGGCGCAGGTGCGGGCCGGTGCCCCTCGGCCGTGTGGATGGCGAGGCAGCCGGTGGATGCGCGCCAGGGCGTGGCGGCGGCGGCTTCGGCTCCGCGGCTCCAGATCTGGCCGCCCTCCACCCTCTTCGGCGGATTCGCAAGTCCTCCCCCCAGATCTGGCTGGCTCCGTCCTGGACGCCGGTTTCTTCGCCGGGTGGGAGTGGGGACGGGAAGTTTGCCAGGAGAAATCCCTAGCCGCCTTGCTGGCTGTGACGGCGGCGACGCCCGCGGGCGCCGCGCACCTTCTTGGAGGCGCTGGTCAGGTATACCTTCCCCACCCCCTCCCCCTTGTCCTCCCGGGTGAAAACCCCAACGATGTTGGGCGGCGGCGACGCCCTTGGCGCCGTTTCCTTCTTGAAGGCGCTGCTTTGGGAGCAAGGTGGGAATTTGGTCTTCGCCGTGAGGTGTGCGGTGGGTGTCGGCGGCAGCAGTTATCTCCAGCGGTGCTGTGCTCCCCCTGGTGGTGGGCTGCTGCTCCTTCGTGCATCCTGGCAGCTCTCCTCTTGAATGCCCAAGTCTCTGGTTTTCGGTGTTGCTCTGCTCCAGGTGAGAAGTCGACGACAGGTCGCGTCTGCCTAATCCCAACCATGTGGATGCCATCGGTGCCTCTCATCCAGGTTCTAGGGTGAACGTGTTCATTGTCGACGGTTCGGCGCCTTTCGAGCCAGGCGAGGAGGCAGGGGCCTTCTTCGACAATGGATCTGGATGGTGGTGCTTCCTGGCTGGTCCCAGATGTTGTGGCTAGGGCTGCCTCTTCGGTCATCTGATCTTCCTCTCCTAAGCCGGCATCCCCCTTCTCCTAGGCTTCGCGTGTGCAAGAGGCCTTGACATCCTCAAGCTTGGTGCTTCATGTAGATCCTTTTTTTTTCAGTTTGTTGTATGGCTGGCATGTGAGCTGCTCCCGGCACCATTGTATCTTGCTGTGATTTCTTTTTTTATGGTTCTGTGTCGAGGTTGTACTCCAGAGTTTGTATCCCTGGCCGGTTGATGGCTTTGTTAATTCAAAGCCGGGCTCACCGTGAGCCTTCGTTCTAAAAAAAAAAACAATCAGCCAGAAGGCTGGACACCAAGAAGCCAGGGGTCTCGTCAAGCCAACTATCGGTCACATTAAGTGTGCAAGCACGCTTTGCACACAAATGAGCCGGGAGATTAGCTGACCTATTTATATGTTGAATAACAAAAGAGGAAAATTGAACACTAAGCTCTCCAATCTTTAAAAGTAAAGGAGCTACAATCAAACGAGAATTATGATGAGTGGTCCAGAGTGTCACCAACTCTAAGCAGTGCGAGAATCCACTGAGAATCGGTTATCTGACTAATTTGGTTCAAGGAATATGAAGAATACAGTAAATATGGGTTTACAGTCATCCGCAGTTAATAATAATAACAGAAAAGCTAAATCACGCTCGTTCCAGTTAGCAAGATGACATTTTATCGTACTTATACAACTAACTCCGCAAATGATTTATTTTTCTTCACTTGAACTTAATCTTGTTCATGGCACTAACGTCATCGATTAGGCGGTGTGTCGGAGATGGAGTCTTTCCTGAAGAAGTTCTTCCCGGGCTTACTCAAGACGACGAGGCACGCGAGTAAGGACGTGTACTGCATGTACAACGACCAGGCGCTCACGGCCTTCACCTCCTCGCTCTACGCCTTCGGCATGGTGGGGACGCTGGTGGCGAGCCGGGTCACCCGGCGGGTCGGGCGCAAGGCCATCATGGTCATCGGGGGGAGCATGTTCCTCGTCGGCTCGCTCGTCAACGCCGCCGCGGCCAACCTCGCCATGCTCATCGTCGGGCGGATGATGCTCGGCCTTGGCCTCGGGTTCTCCGGCCAGGCCACGCCGGTCTACCTCGCCGAGATGTCGCCCCCGCGGTGGCGCGGCGGGTTCATCTCCGCGTTCCCTCTGTTCATCAGCGTCGGGTACCTCGTCGCCAACCTGATCAACTACGGCACGTCGCGGATTCCGGAATGGGGCTGGCGCCTGTCCCTCGGCCTCGCGGCTGTCCCCGCCGCCGTCATGGTGCTGGGCGCCGTGCTCATCACGGACACCCCGAGCAGCCTCGTCCTGCGCGGGAAGCACGACCACGCCCGCGCCGCGCTCCAGCGCGTCCGCGGCAAGGGCGTGGACGTCGACGCGGAGTTCAGCGACATACTCGCCGCCGTGGAGCACGACCGGCGGAACCAGGAGGGCGCGTTCCGGCGGATCCTGCGGCGGGAGTACCGGCCGTACCTGGTGATGGCGGTGGCGTTCCCCGTGTTCCTGAACCTCACCGGCGTGACCGTGTCGGCCTTCTTCTCGCCGATACTCTTCCGGACCATAGGGTTCGGTAGCGACGCCGCGCTGATGGGCGCCATCATCCTCGGCCTGATGAACATCGGCGGCATCATCGCCTCGGGGGTCGCCATGGACCGCTACGGCCGGAAGCTGCTCTTCGCGATCGGCGGCGCACTCATGTTCACCTGCCAGGCATGCAATGCATACAACAAAGACCTACGTATATATTCCGGCGTATGCATTGCAGCGACACTAATGACGCGCGCGCGGCCTTGGCTTTTCGTTTGCTTGCAGGTGGCAATGGCGAGCATCGCGGGGACGCACCTGGGGCACGGCAGCAAGATGCCCAAGGGGTACGCGGTGGCCGTGCTGGTTCTCACGTGCGTCTTCTCCGCCAGCTTCAGCTGGTCGTGGGGCGCGCTGTACTGGACCATCCCCGGCGAGATATACCCGGTGGAGGTGCGGTCGGCGGGGCAGGGCACGGCGGTGGCGCTCAACCTGGGCCTCAACTTCGTGCAGGCGCAGTGCTTCCTGGCGATGCTCTGCAGCCTCAAGTACGGCGTCTTCCTCTTCTACGCGTTCTGGCTCGTCGTCATGACCGCCTTCGCCATGGCGTTGGTGCCGGAGACCAAGGGCGTGCCGCTCGACTCCATGGGCCACGTCTTCGCGCGCCACTGGTACTGGGGCAGGTTCGTCAAGGACCACAAGTTCGGAAATGAGTCCACCTGACCTGCGTCTGCGTGCGTCCTTGGCATATGGCTTGGTTTCGCATTGTGTGATGGATGTATAACTCGAAATTAAAATGCTAGTAGAATCAAAAGGGCGCGCTTTGCTGCACCCTTAAACCAAGCCACAAAAATATACTCCCTCTCTCTCAGTTTACAGGCCGTGCGCGTATCCCTAAATCGTCAATTTGACCAACCTAATGCAAGTTATATATTACAAAAAATATACCAATATAAACTTCAGATGTTCTATTCTCAAAAGGTATTTTTGTGTTATATTGTTTATATTAGGGCGATAAAATTGGCAACCTAGATATACACGTAGGACTTGTAAACTGAGACGGAGGGAGTAAACCTTTTAGCCTGAGCGATGCTCCCTTGTCCAAAAACATTTAATCCGCCTATTTCCAAGTCATCGCTAATGAGCGTCAGTCGGCAGAAATGCTCAATCCTTGCTTGTGGGACGGGGATGTCCTGCTTGAACAGACAAGTAAAATTAGGTCCCATATTTACTACTTCTATCTAAAGCTCTTATTGATCCGTGGGGTGGCCTCACACATCTTCTATCTACTTCCATGTACTTCTACCTAGTTGGGGTGGTTGGTGTTGAGTAATGTGATTGTATTAGGAAACATAGATTAGACTAGAAAATATTCTGGCTTGCCTTGTACTCCAAGTAGATCATGTACTCATATATATGCCCATGAGGCTCAAGCAATACAATAATTGTTGCATCAAATCCCTCTCTCCCTTTCAACATGGTATCAGTTTCCGGGTTTTAAACCCTAGCCGCCGCCGCTTCCGCACCCACGTGCCGCCCCTGGGGCGGTCGGCCTCCATGACCGCCGCCGGGGGCTGCGCCGCCTGTACCTAGGGTTCGTCCGCCGGTCGTGTCGACTGGCTGCCCTTGAGAGTCTTTTTTCTGATTATTTGATCTGGATTTTCTCTCTCTCGCCGGTCGCATCGGCATCTACTTTTTGGTTATTTGATCCGGTTTGCGTCACCCGCCGTCGTCGTCAACCCTATGCGCCTCTACTCCGACACTGACGCGGCCGGCTGGCCTCTTCACCAACCCGGCGGGCTCGCGCAACAGGCGGCCCCTCACGGCCGTCGTCCGCGCATCCGCCCGCTAGTCGCCCCGACCCGGCGGCCTCGCGTCATGCAGCGGCCCTTCACGGCCGCCGTTCGCGCGCCGGCCCGCCCGTCGATCTACGCCGACCGTCACCGCCCTGCTCCGACCGGGACTCCTGCATCACCCTGACCCAGCGGCCTCGCGCCATGCTGCGGCCAATCATAGCCGCCCTGCCGCCCGCCGTCGCAGGCCTCTTCCCGGACTCCGCCGCCACCACGCCTTCATCGAGCGGCGTCCCTAACCTCGCGCGCGATCGGCTTGATCACCCGCTCGCAACCGCGATCCGCCCCATCAATGCCGTGCGACCAACCTGGCCTGTCGGTAGCGCGCACCTCCGCAGGTCCCGTGAAGATTGTCCCCGAATTCAGCGCGCCCCTCCGTCGATCGAGCAACGTGTTGCCGCTGCATCGCCCTGTCGGGCCACAGCGCGCCGCCCCGTGGTTCTCCTCGCGGCTACATCGACTCGTGCGTCGCCACTGCGTCGCTCCTTTGGGCCGTAGTGCCGCGATACGCGGTCCCCGCCGCCGCCCCGAGGCCGTCCCCGTGGTTGCACCGACTCGCGAACCACCGTTGCGTCGCCCCTTCGGTCCGCAGCGTCGCGACCCGTGGTCCCCGCCCCCGCCCCGAGGTCTTCCTGCCGTTGCCCCGACCCTCCTGCCGCCGCTGCGTCGCCCCTTCGGGCTGTAGCGCCGCGGCCCGCGATCCATTCCGCCGTCACCGCGCGTCGACGTCCCGTGGTATGCGCCACGTCGTCTCCCTTGGCGCGGGAACGCCACCGTCCGTCCCGGTCTT
>NC_041383.1:498970707-499010921 GCF_002162155.2 Triticum dicoccoides | reverse complement strand
TCCTCGCGGCTACATCGACTCGTGCGTCGCCACTGCGTCGCTCCTTTGGGCCGTAGTGCCGCGATACGCGGTCCCCGCCGCCGCCCCGAGGCCGTCCCCGTGGTTGCACCGACTCGCGAACCACCGTTGCGTCGCCCCTTCGGTCCGCAGCGTCGCGACCCGTGGTCCCCGCCCCCGCCCCGCGGTCTTCCTGCCGTTGCCCCGACCCTCCTGCCGCCGCTGCGTCGCCCCTTCGGGCTGTAGCGCCGCGGCCCGCGATCCATTCCGCCGTCACCGCGCGTCGACGTCCCGTGGTATGCGCCACGTCGTCTCCCTTGGCGCGGGAACGCCACCGTCCGTCCCGGTCTTCGTCACGCTATCAGGGTTCTTCGCCTACTTCGAGCACCGCCGCCGCTCTTCTTTGGCCGCCGCCGCCGCTACCTCCGTAGCCGCCGCCACCGCCCGTTCACCCCCTTCGTCTTCGTCCAAGCACCAGCCCGTCGCCAACGTTGCCGTCATCTACCCCGACCACTTCGTCTACTCCGACCACCGTTGGTGACATCGGCCCCGCGCCGATGGACGTCCCAATCGTCGTCGAGTTCTTCTCTGCTGGCCCCTCTGACTTCTCTGACATGGCGTACATCTCGTGAAGGTCTCTCATCTACGCATGCCCGATGTGTCACACCCTAGCTAGTCATGCATTAGAGTGTTGCATCATGTTTATTCTTTCATCAGAAACTTGAAATGGGGATGACAGAACCCCCAGTCCCCTCTGAAACCAGCTAGGGTTTACTAAAATAATTTTCAATGAACCTGAAATGCCCTTCTAAAATGTCCATCATTTTTGTCTTGGTTCAGAACCTCTGCCAAAAGTGGTGCACATTTTCCTAGGCCATCTTAGGGTTTTTGAATTAATTCATAAATATTTGAATTTGGGCATTTAAAATTATATAAAATATTTAAATGCTCAAATATCTCCAAACTAAAATGTTTCATGTTGGAAATAATCCAACTATGGGCCAGGAATAGTTTGGTGATTTTTGAACTAGCCTAGGTATTTTATTTAATTCAACAAAGTTGCAGAAGTATTAGAAAAACAGAAAACAGAAAAATATATAAAGGGAGAAGCTTACCTGGGCTCCTCCCTGTGCGGCCCAGCCAGCTGGCTGGCCCAGCCAGCAGCCGGCCCAGCCCACCTCCCTCCTCTGTCGTCTTCGTCCCGACAGAGGGAGGGGAGTGTGGCCGGCGCGCGCGCGCGCCACCGTGCCACGCCACCTGCTCGCCTGCTTGCCTGCCCTCCCCTCCTCGCTCGACGCCCTGGACGACGCCACGCCTCTCCCCCTGCTCTCTCTCACTCTCCCCCGGCTCTCCTCTCCTCTCCCTCGCTCTCTCTCTCTCACGGCCGAACACCACCGTCGCCGCCGTTCGCCATAGCCATCGTCTCCGGCCACCCCTCGCTCCCCCGACTAGCTCAGAAGCTCCGCCTCGACTCCCTCTTCCTCCCCACCGCTCCACGGGTCCCCGGAAGCCCTGCATCGCCGCCACGTCGTCGTTCCCCTCTTCGGGCTCCGACCGTCGTCGCCGTCGAATTCACCGTCACCAGCGCGTCCCCGAGCCCGCTAACCATCCCTGCAGCTCCGCGGTGAGCCCCCGGATCGTTTCCCCCTTCTTCCCTGGTCTCTTTCGACTTCTAGGCCCTAGCCCCACCTCGGCCGAGAGCTCCACGCCGCCGGCGATGTCGCCGTCGTGGCCACGGTCGCCGTAGCGCCCAACCGAGCACACCATCGTGCTCCCCACCTCACCAGGAGCACGCAGCACGCACCAACGCCTCCCCAAACCCCCTGCAACACTGATCCCGACCGCACCCGAACTCCGGCCGCCGCAGCCGAGCTCGCCGCCGTCAACTCCGGCCACCCCGAGCCCAACCACCACCACCAATAGTCGCAGCTCAACCTCAGCAACACGTAGATGCCTTCCGCCGTCCATTTGGTTGCCGGAATGGCAAAAAGCACTTTCGCCGCCGTCTCGGGCCTCGCCGGCGTCATGTCGCCGGTGGGGTTTGACTTGTCCGACCTGGGGTTTGACCCCCCAGGGTCACTAACGCGTGGGCCCTGTCGGCCAGGTGGTTAGGTTAGCGCTAACTACTGTTAGTCAACCCCCCCTGACACTGACAGTGGGCCCCAGCGCCACTAACCCCTAATTAGGATTAATTAATCCTGTTTAACCCCCCTGTCACTGACGTGTGGGCCCCACACGTCAGGTTTGACCTCAGCCAGCCACAGTTGACCACTGACGTCATGCTGACGTCATGCTGACGCAATAATTATATTTCTGGAATTAAATTAAATCAGGAAATTCTAGAATATTATTTAAACTTCAAAAATTCATAACTTTTATTCTGTAACTCCAAATTGGACAAATTATATATGAAAAATGATCAGAAAAATCCAATCTATCCATCTGTACTATTTTCATGCATGATCAAACAAGTTAAATTGATGTTTTAAGCAGAACAAGAAAAGGCACTTTAAAAGGCCATATTTGAATTTGAAATTTGAATCCTTGATTCAAATTTGTTCAAACACCCCTGGTTTTAGTTGCATTAGCCCAATACACTCATTTTGCCATGTCTCATGCATGCATCATATTGTTGCATACTGTTTGGTAATGCTTGTGTATCGGTGCTCTCTGCGGCAGGTTCTGTCCCCGAAGAGTACCCTGATTACCCTAGCGAAGAACCGTATCAGTGCATCGAACCATCAGGCAAGCAACCAACCATTTGATCATATCGATACAATCCCATGTTCTCGCTCCTGCTCTCTTTTACTGCATTAAGACAACGCGATTCAAACTGCTGTGTGCTACGGTAGTTGAACCCATTTCCTCTACATGACCTGTCATTGCCACAGTAACTAGATGAAACTCACTAGCATGTGTAGGAGTTGATTGAGCCATATGTATGTGTTGTTCCTACCTTGCTATGCCTGCTACGCTTAGAGTCGTGTCAGGTCTGGTTCATCTGGGTGATGGGCTGGAGTGAAATGATCATGTCGGTAATAAGAGTGGTGTGGTGAACACGATTTGGTAAAGGTGTCGATGAGAGGCCATGTAGGAGTACATGGTGGGTTGTTTCATTGAAGCCGACCTTAAGCACTGAGATCTGTATGCGTGATTTAAGATACAGCTACTACCATGCATTGGGCCCTGAAATATGACCCCACTCGACTTCTTATTCACCCTAGCTCTCTGTCCAGGAGTTGCAAGTAGTTTCTGGTGTTTGTAGCCTACTGGAGGCCGTGGACAGCGCTGACCGTAGGGGTGGGCTGTGATGCGGTAGGTACGTGGCCGGGTGTACCGAATACCCGTTAGGTATCTCGGGAACCCTGTTCACATCGTTCGGGGCCGTATGGGAAACCTCGGCCGGACTCCCTGCGGATGGAACCTGAATAGGCGATAAACCTGGACTAGAGGCTTAAGTGTTTAGGTAGGTCGTGGTCTACACCCACGTCGGCTTTCGCTTGAAGTCTGCCGAGCACATATCGCGTGCAGACGCTAAGTGGTGGAAACATGTATGAAGAAGTACACCCCTGCAGGGTTATCATAATCTATTCGAATAGCCGCGTCCGTGGTAAAGGACTACTTGGTTGCCTATACAGTTCATAGACAAGTAAATGGAAACTGTTAAAAGCCTCAAGATAAGTGTGAGTGCCGAGGATGGCTCTTCCGTAGGAAGACGGAGGTGGATCCTCGGTAGTGTATTGAATTGGTGAGTAGTGGACTCGTGTGCGCAAAACCATTTCAAGTTGGAGTATCGTAGGATAGCCTAGCCAAGAGTCAAAGCTGGCTTGCTGCAATAGCTCCACCAACCCTCCTTGATACTATGCATGTATGTAGGATCTGATGTAAGTCTTGCTGAGTACCTTTGTACTCATGTTGCTATAATCTACATTTTTACAGAAGACGCTGCAACCCCTTCTGATGGGTTCTATGTAGACGTTGACATCAACGAATAGGCTAAAGACCCAGGTGGTGACCCTGAGCTTGTGAAGGACCACGTAGTATAGCTAGGCTTTCCAAGCCTCTTTTATTTTACTAGTTGTCTGTACCCAGACAAGTTATTCCGCTGCTGGTTTGTATGACTGTATGACTTGTATGTGGGGTCGTGAGACCCGTATCTTTGTGTATGTTATGTATGGCTCACTGAGCCTTAAATAAAGTACTTTTGTCGTAGAGTCATGTTGTGATGCTTCGTTGTATTTGCACATATCGAGCATATTGTGTGTATGATTGAAATGCTTGGTATGTGTGGGATCTGACTATCTAGTTGTTTATCTTTAGTAGCCTCTCTTACCGGGAAATGTCTCCTAGTGTTACCGCTGAGCCATGGTAGCTTGCTACTGCTCTGGAACACTTAGGCTGGCCGGCATGTGTCCTTCTTCGTTCCTGTGTCTGTCCCTTCTGGGAAATGTCACGCTTTGAGTACCGGAGTCCTGTTAGCCCGCTACAGCCCGGTTTACCGGAGTCCTGCTAGCCCAGTGCTACAGCCCGGACCCACTTGCTGATGACCGACACGTTCGAAGCTGGGTCATGGATGCCTGTCCCTGTAAGTCTGAGCCACTTTGGGTTTACGACTAGTCATGTCAGCCCGGGCTCTTTATCATATGGATGCTAGCGACACTATCATATACGTGAGCCAAAAGGCGCAAATGGTCCCGAGAAAAGGTAAGACGACACCCGTGGGGATACCGTGCGTGAGGCCGCAAAGTGATATGAGGTGTTACCAGCTAGATCGATGTGACATCGAGTCGGGGTCCTGACAGCGTTGGCATCAGAGCCGGACTGCCTGTAGGTTCTCCAAGCCAAACTGGTCGATGTTGAGTCTAGAAATTCTTTAGTTATATGTAGGGGAATTGTTTGTGGGATGGAACGTAAGGCTCTTTTTACTCCTTATACCTTATGATATTCTGATCTGAGTCAGTCCATTCTTCCACCGGGGGTTAAGGAATTAGGATCTATTCCTCTATCAGGATCACGTGTTACTAATCAGTAGTACCTTATAAGTTTGATGGTTACAAGCCTAGTTCAGTTCTACTACCACATTATGTAGTCAGAATGATCTAGAACTTTGATATGATGATGTTGAGTGTGTATGAAATCCTTTGTCAAATGTCTCAATATCCTTTTTGAGCATTTACAGCTGTTATGCTGCCGAAATTTTGCTAGAAATTCTAATGCCTTTGCATTATGATTGTGCTTTCAGATGGCCACTCGCGACCTCAATCAAGTGGTTCGCCTGACTCGATGCCTAGATGTACCCGGCCATACTGCCAAGTTGGTCAGGGTAATGACTGAGGCTGGATACCGCTGGTATCCCGAGTACACGGTCGAAGAGCAATTCCGAGACTTTAATCAAAGCCAGTATCTCTGCACTGTCAGGATATTTCCATCTTATCCTGGATCCACCGAGCCTCTTCATTGCTCCTATGGACTCGGAGTTACTATTGAGATGGCTGTGCAGGACGCCGCCTACTCTATGATGACCATTATGCGAGTCAGATCCGGTATATTTCGGGACTCTGATTTCCGGTATATGCCAGGATCACTTCCGGGAGCACAAGGGTATCTCCAGGCTATCTATGCTGACTCCACTCAGGAGGATTCACGGACTCGCACCACTGCTGAGATGCTCGAGGATAAGGACCGTGAAAATCGGGCCTTAAGGCTAGAGCTCTTCAACACCCGTGCTGACCACTGGGCCACTCTGACTCGGTTCGCACCGGCGGTGCAAGCTGGATATTCAGATATGCGCGATCTCTATCCTGTGAGATCTGCTCTGCCAGACGTGATGGTTTGGCGTGATGTAGGAGGCATCACCCCACCTCGCGGTCCTCGCAGGCCACCGTTTGTTGGTCCAAGGCCTCATCCCAGCCCCTATGGTCCACAAGCTCCGCGAGACCGTCTGTTTCCAGATGATCATGTTGAGCTTCCAGGCTATGGAGGTGACTTCTACGAGGACTACTACGGATCGGTCTGAGTTAGTGGTAGTATCACTAGTTCGCACTAGCTGTGTCGTCTATCGTCCCGCGTGACTCGTGGGATATGACCTAGTTTGTACTCCTTCCGGAGGTGTAGAAAAATAATGTATAGGAGCTTGGAATGCCTTCGATGAGATGTAATCCTCTTTTCACCGTAATAGTACTTGTTTGGTCTTGTACTAAACCCTGTATGGTGTATATGACGATGGAATAAAGAAGCAGTTTCTGTATCTACCATGTCATACGGATGATCATCTTGCATTCCGAGTTATTTCTTACATTATAAATCCTATGTCGGAATTTTACCATCCTGACTAAAACATTGTCTTGATTTCCTAGGATGGTCAACACGCGCGCTAACCCTGCTTCTCAAGAGCAGGCCGAAGGCAGTGAAGCCAGGGATGCAAATCTGCCTCATCCTCCTTCACTAGCCGAGGTCATGATGGAAGCTGAGAGAAACAAGCGGGAGACAAACCGTTTGTTGGAGCGTATTGAACAGAATACAGCACACCATCAGAGGGCTAACGTGGTGTCACTCAGTGATTTTATCAAATTGCATCCACCCACGTTCCACCACTCCGTCGAGCCTCTCGACGCTGATGACTGGCTTCGCAGTATCTCTCATAAACTGCGTTCCGCGCTGGTAGCGGAGGCTGACAAGGTCACCTTTGCTGCATATCATCTTGAAGGCCCCGCCAGTCTATGGTGGGAGAATTATGGAGCTATGCGCCCAGCGGGCCATGTCACTACTTGGGCTGAATTCAGCGAGGCTTTCCATGAACATCACATTCCGGAGGGTCTCATGGACCGTAAACGTGAAGAATTTTGCAGTTTCACCCAAGGCCGACTTTCTGTGGATGCTTACAGCAGGGAGTTTGGTAATCTCGCACGATATGCAACCGAGGAAGTGTCTACCGATGCCAAGAAGCAAGCAAGGTTCCGTAAGGGCCTTAGTCCTGAGCTTCGCCGCGACCTCCTTCTGCATGAGTGCACATCTTTTTCGAAACTTGTCAACAAAGCCATTAGTGCTGAAACTGGTCAGACTGACTATGACGCAACACACAAGCATGGACGTGACACGGGTTCCTCATCCGGTGCTGGTCCTCAGAAGCGCCGCGTGTGGGTACCCAACACCGCCCTGCCACCCAGGTTTACACCGAGGCCATCCTTCCAGGCGCCTCGCCCCGTTCAACAGTCTGCTCCAGCCAAGCCCTATGGGGGTCCAACTAATAATGCTCCTCCACGTACCAGTTCAGTGACTTGTTTCAAGTGTGGGGAATCTGGTCACTATATGCGTGAGTGTCCCCAGACCAACCCCAATCAATCTGCTAAAGCTGTTGGCCGTGGCAAGCCGACAGGAAAAATATTCCACGCCAAGCCGGTCACCGCTTCACGTGGCCATGTCAACTGTATCTCTGCCGAAGAAGCTCAAGAGGATCCCAACGTCGTTCTCAGTACGCTTCTTGTTAACTGCCACCCGGCATCTGTTCTTTTCGATACAGGAGCCTCTCATTCTTTTATATCTGAAAGTTATGCTCGTTTGCATAACGTTGCATTCTGTGACATGCCATCCACTATGGAAATCTCTACCCCTGGTTCTAGATGGCAGACCTCTAGGGTAAGCTATGGAAATGAGATCCAAGTCGACAGACTTGTTTTCCTCGCGTCTTTGATAGCCCTTAAATCTTCAGATATTAATATCATTCTGGGTATGGACTGGATGTCGGCTCATCATGCCCAAATCGATTGCTTCTCTAGGACTGTTCAACTCACCCATCCTTCGGGAGAAATAGTCAATGTCTTGACCCGAATAGCCAAGCGACAATTATATTCTCTTAACGCCAGCCCTTTGCCAGACCTTGAGGACGTTCCGGTAGTCCGTGACTTCCCGGATGTCTTTCCAGAGGAATTGCCAGGTGTTCCACCTGATAGGGATGTTGAGTTTGTAATAGACCTCATTCCAGGAACCGTTCCGATTGCTAGAAGACCTTATAAGATGGCACCCCTAGAACTAGCCGAGCTTAAGAAACAACTCGATGAGTCCTTGAAAAAGGGTTTCATCCGACCTAGCTCATCTCCGTGGGCTTGCCCCGTCCTATTCGTCAAGAAGAAGGATGGTACGGACCGGATGGTTGTAGATTACCGACCTGTCAACTTGGTCACAATCAAGAACAAATATCCGCTTCCCAGGATCAACGACCTGTACGATCAGCTCGCTGGATCCTCAGTCTTCTCCAAAATGGATTTGAGGTTGGGCTACCATCAAATCAAAATCAGAAACGGGGACATTCCTAAAACGGCCTTTGTTACTCGTTATGGCCAATACGAGTACACCGTCATGTCCTTCGGATTAACCAACGCTCCAGCCACCTTTTCTCGGTTAATGAACTCAATCTACATGGAGTATTTGGATAAATTCGTCGTGGTTTACCTCGATGATATACTCATCTACTCCAAGAACGAGGAAGAACATGCCGAACATCTAAGGCTAGTGTTGCAAAAACTTCGAGAGCATCGCCTTTATGCCAAATTTTCTAAATGTGAATTCTGGTTGTCAGAAGTGACCTATCTGGGTCATGTAATATCTGGTAAAGGTATTGCTGTTAACCCTGAGCGAGTTCAAGCCGTCCTTAACTGGACTCCACCTGAATCAGTCAAGCAAGTTCGGAGTTTTCTAGGCTTAGCGAGCTATTGTCGTCGCTTTGTCGAGAACTTCTCCAAGGTTGCTAAACCTCTAACCAAGCTCCTCAAGAAAGATAAAAAGTTCGAATGGACTCCACAATGTGAGCACAGCTTTCAGGAACTGAAAAGACGCCTGACTTCTGCTCCCGTACTGGTACCGCCAGACTTCTCTAAGGACTTTGTTATCTACTGCGACGCCTCGCGACAAGGACTAGGTTGCATTCTCATGCAAGATCGACACGTAATTGCCTACGCTTCACGGCAATTGCACCCACATGAGGAGAATTATCCTACTCATGATCTAGAGCTTGCAGCCGTAGTCTATGCACTTAAGACCTGGCGACATTACCTCCTCGGTAATCGTTGCGAAATATTCACTGATCACCAAAGTCTGAAGTACATCTTCACCCAACCGGATTTGAATCTCAGGCAGAGACGTTGGGTTGAATTGATCACAGACTTCGACTTAGGAATAACCTACACCCCAGGGAAAGCCAACGTCGTGGCTGATGCGCTAAGTCGTAAATCTTATTGTAACAATCTGGTGTTACAACAAAGTCAACCGCTTCTCCATGAGGAATTTCGGAAGCTTAACCTTCACATTGTTCCTCAAGGATTTCTTTCCACCTTGGTGGCGAAACCTACTCTTACAGATCAAATCATTGCTGCCCAGAAGCGAGATAAGGGAATAGCTAAGATCAAGGAGAACATTGCTAGCGGAGGTGCTAGTTGTTTCTCCACAAATGATCATGGTGTTGTGTACTTTGAGAACCGTCTAGTGGTTCCCAAGAACCAGCATCTACGGCAGTTGATCCTTAAGGAGGCTCATGAATCTCCTCTCACTATTCATCCCGGTAGCACTAAGATGTATCAGGACCTACGCCAGAGGTTCTGGTGGACTAGGATGAAGAGAGAAATTGCTCAGTATATTGCAAATTGCGACGTCTGTCGTCGTGTAAAAGCAGAGCATCAACGGCCTGCTGGCACCCTTCAACCCCTAGCTATTCCTGAATGGAAATGGGATAAAATTGGTATGGATTTCATTACCGGTTTTCCCAGGACCAAGAGAGGGAATAATGCTATCTTTGTCGTTGTCGATCGTCTTTCCAAAGTAGCCCATTTCTTACCTGTTCGTGAGAGTATAACCGCCAGTCAATTAGCAGACTTATACATCTCCCGAATAGTGTCCCTTCATGGTGTTCCTTTGGAAATTAACTCGGATCGAGGAAGTCTTTTCACCTCTCGATTTTGGGAAAGTTTCCAAAATGCTATGGGAACCCGTCTCTCCTTTAGCACCGCTTTCCACCCTCAGTCGAGTGGTCAAGTGGAACGCGTCAACCAAATTCTAGAAGACATGCTCCGAGCCTCTGTTATCTCGTTCGGAATGGACTGGGAGAAGTGCCTTCCATTTGCCGAATTCGCTTACAACAACAGCTATCAATCTAGCTTGGGTAAAGCCCCTTTTGAAGTTCTCTATGGACGACGATGTCGAACACCCCTTAACTGGTCAGAGACCGGGGAAAGACAATTCTTTGGCCCGGATATGATCCAGGAAGCAGAAGAACAAGTTCGCATCGTTCGTGAAAAGTTGAAAACAGCCCAATCTCGTCAAAAGAGTCAATATGACCGAAAACATAAGGCTATGACTTTCGAGGTTGACGAGAAGGCTTATCTTCGGGTCACCCCTCTGAAGGGAACCCATCGTTTCGGTATCAAAGGCAAATTGGCTCCTCGTTACATTGGACCTTTTCGCATTCTCGCCAAACGAGGAGAAGTTGCCTACCAGTTGGAACTACGTCCGCATCTCTCCAGAGTCCACGATGTCTTCCACGTTTCCCAACTCAGGCGTTGCTTCTCGGATCCTATCCGTGAAGTGGACCACGAAACGCTTGATCTCCAGGATAATCTTACATATCGAGAGTACCCCATTCGTATCCTCGATCAGGCCGAGCGTACCACTCGACGCCAGAACATCAAGTTTCTCAAGGTTCAATGGTCGCACCATTCTGAGGATGAAGCAACTTGGGAAAGGGAGGATCGTCTTCGACTTGAATATCCCGCCTTCTTCTCGGAGGAACCCAAATCTCGGGACGAGATTCTTTTGAGTGGGGGTGAGTTGTCACACCCTAGCTAGTCATGCATTAGAGTGTTGCATCATGTTTATTCTTTCATCAGAAACTTGAAATGGGGATGACAGAACCCCCAGTCCCCTCTGAAACCAGCTAGGGTTTACTAAAATAATTTTCAATGAACCTGAAATGCCCTTCTAAAATGTCCATCATTTTTGTCTTGGTTCAGAACCTCTGCCAAAAGTGGTGCACATTTTCCTAGGCCATCTTAGGGTTTTTGAATTAATTCATAAATATTTGAATTTGGGCATTTAAAATTATATAAAATATTTAAATGCTCAAATATCTCCAAACTAAAATGTTTCATGTTGGAAATAATCCAACTATGGGCCAGGAATAGTTTGGTGATTTTTGAACTAGCCTAGGTATTTTATTTAATTCAACAAAGTTGCAGAAGTATTAGAAAAACAGAAAACAGAAAAATATATAAAGGGAGAAGCTTACCTGGGCTCCTCCCTGTGCGGCCCAGCCAGCTGGCTGGCCCAGCCAGCAGCCGGCCCAGCCCACCTCCCTCCTCTGTCGTCTTCGTCCCGACAGAGGGAGGGGAGTGTGGCCGGCGCGCGCGCGCGCCACCGCGCCACGCCACCTGCTCGCCTGCTTGCCTGCCCTCCCCTCCTCGCTCGACGCCCTGGACGACGCCACGCCTCTCCCCCTGCTCTCTCTCACTCTTCCCCGGCTCTCCTCTCCTCTCCCTCGCTCTCTCTCTCTCACGGCCGAACACCACCGTCGCCGCCGTTCGCCATAGCCATCGTCTCCGGCCACCCCTCGCTCCCCCGACTAGCTCAGAAGCTCCGCCTCGACTCCCTCTTCCTCCCCACCGCTCCACGGGTCCCCGGAAGCCCTGCATCGCCGCCACGTCGCCGTTCCCCTCTTCGGGCTCCGACCGTCGTCGCCGTCGAATTCACCGTCACCAGCGCGTCCCCGAGCCCGCTAACCATCCCTGCAGCTCCGCGGTGAGCCCCCGGATCATTTCCCCCTTCTTCCCTGGTCTCTTTCGACTTCTAGGCCCTAGCCCCACCTCGGCCGAGAGCTCCACGCCGCCGGCGATGTCGCCGTCGTGGCCACGGTCGCCGTAGCGCCCAACCGAGCACACCATCGTGCTCCCCACCTCACCAGGAGCACGCAGCACGCACCAACGCCTCCCCAAACCCCCTGCAACACTGATCCCGACCGCACCCGAACTCCGGCCGCCGCAGCCGAGCTCGCCGCCGTCAACTCCGGCCACCCCGAGCCCAACCACCACCACCAATAGTCGCGGCTCAACCTCAGCAACACGTAGATGCCTTCCGCCGTCCATTTGGTTGCCGGAATGGCAAAAAGCACTTTCGCCGCCGTCTCGGGCCTCGCCGGCGTCATGTCGCCGGTGGGGTTTGACTTGTCCGACCTGGGGTTTGACCCCCCCAGGGTCACTGACGCGTGGGCCCTGTCGGCCAGGTGGTTAGGTTAGCGCTAACTACTGTTAGTCAACCCCCCCTGACACTGACAGTGGGCCCCAGCGCCACTAACCCCTAATTAGGATTAATTTAATCCTGTTTAACCCCCCCTGTCACTGACGTGTGGGCCCCACACGTCAGGTTTGACCTCAGCCAGCCACAGTTGACCACTGACGTCATGCTGACGTCATGCTGACGCAATAATTATATTTCTGGAATTAAATTAAATCAGGAAATTCCAGAATATTATTTAAACTTCAAAAATTCATAACTTTTATTCTGTAACTCCAAATTGGACAAATTATATATGAAAAATGATCAGAAAAATCCAATCTATCCATCTGTACTATTTTCATGCATGATCAAACAAGTTAAATTGATGTTTTAAGCAGAACAAGAAAAGGCACTTTAAAAGGCCATATTTGAATTTGAAATTTGAATCCTTGATTCAAATTTGTTCAAACACCCCTGGTTTTTGTTGCATTAGCCCAATACACTCATTTTGCCATGTCTCATGCATGCATCATATTGTTGCATACTGTTTGGTAATGTTTGTGTATCGGTGCTCTCTGCGGCAGGTTCTGTCCCCGAAGAGTACCCTGATTACCCTAGCGAAGAACCGTATCAGTGCATCGAACCATCAGGCAAGCAACCAACCATTTGATCATATCGATACAATCCCATGTTCTCGCTCCTGCTCTCTTTTACTGCATTAAGACAACGCGATTCAAACTACTGTGTGCTACGGTAGTTGAACCCATTTCCTCTGCATGACCTGTCATTGCCATAGTAACTAGATGAAACTCACTAGCATGTGTAGGAGTTGATTGAGCCATATGTATGTGTTGTTCCTACCTTGCTATGCCTGCTATGCTTAGAGTCGTGTCAGGTCTGGTTCATCTGGGTGATGGGCTAGAGTGAAATGATTATGTCGGTAATGAGAGTGGTGTGGTGAACACGATTTGGTAAAGGTATCGATGGGAGGCCATGTAGGAGTACATGGTGGGTTGTTTCATTGAAGCCGACCTTAAGCACTGAGATCTGTATGCGTGATTTAAGATACAGCTACTACCATGCATTGGGCCCTGAAATATGACCCCGCTCGACTTCTTATTCACCCTAGCTCTCTGTCCAGGAGTTGCAAGTAGTTTCTGGTGTTTGTAGCCTACTGGAGGCCGTGGACAGCGCTGACCGTAGGGGTGGGCTGTGATGCGGTAGGTACGTGGCCGGGTGTACCGAATACCCGTTAGGTATCTCGGGAACCCTGTTCACATCGTTCGGGGCCGTATGGGAAACCTCGGCCGGACTCCCTGCGGATGGAACCTGAATAGGCGATAAACCTGGACTAGAGGCTTAAGTGTTTAGGTAGGTCGTGGTCTACACCCACGTCGGCTTTCGCTTGAAGTCTGCCGAGCACATATCGCGTGCAGACGCTAAGTGGTGGAAACATGTATGAAGAAGTACACCCCTGCAGGGTTATCATAATCTATTCGAATAGCCGCGTCCGTGGTAAAGGACTACTTGGTTGCCTATACAGTTCATAGACAAGTAAATGGAAACTGTTAAAAGCCTCAAGATAAGTGTGAGTGCCGAGGATGGCTCTTCCGTAGGAAGACGGAGGTGGATCCTCGGTAGTGTATTGAATTGGTGAGTAGTGGACTCGTGTGCGCAAAACCATTTCAAGTTGGAGTATCGTAGGATAGCCTAGCCAAGAGTCAAAGCTGGCTTGCTGCAATAGCTCCACCAACCCTCCTTGATACTATGCATGTATGTAGGATCTGATGTAAGTCTTGCTGAGTACCTTTGTACTCATGTTGCTATAATCTACATTTTTACAGAAGACGCTGCAACCCCTTCTGATGGGTTCTATGTAGACGTTGACATCAACGAATAGGCTAAAGACCCAGGTGGTGACCCTGAGCTTGTGAAGGACCACGTAGTATAGCTAGGCTTTCCAAGCCTCTTTTATTTTACTAGTTGTCTGTACCCAGACAAGTTATTCCGCTGCTGGTTTGTATGACTGTATGACTTGTATGTGGGGTCGTGAGACCCGTATCTTTGTGTATGTTATGTATGGCTCACTGAGCCTTAAATAAAGTACTTTTGTCGTAGAGTCATGTTGTGATGCTTCGTTGTATTTGCACATATCGAGCATATTGTGTGTATGATTGAAATGCTTGGTATGTGTGGGATCTGACTATCTAGTTGTTTATCTTTAGTAGCCTCTCTTACCGGGAAATGTCTCCTAGTGTTACCGCTGAGCCATGGTAGCTTGCTACTGCTCTGGAACACTTAGGCTGGCCGGCATGTGTCCTTCTTCGTTCCTGTGTCTGTCCCTTCTGGGAAATGTCACGCTTTGAGTACCGGAGTCCTGTTAGCCCGCTACAGCCCGGTTTACCGGAGTCCTGCTAGCCCAGTGCTACAGCCCGGACCCACTTGCTGATGACCGACACGTTCGAAGCTGGGTCATGGATGCCTGTCCCTGTAAGTCTGAGCCACTTTGGGTTTACGACTAGTCATGTCAGCCCGGGCTCTTTATCATATGGATGCTAGCGACACTATCATATACGTGAGCCAAAAGGCGCAAACGGTCCCGGGAAAAGGTAAGACGACACCCGTGGGGATACCGTGCGTGAGGCCGCAAAGTGATATGAGGTGTTACCAGCTAGATCGATGTGACATCGAGTCGGGGTCCTGACACGATGCTGGCAACATTGATGCGTGCCTTCATCCACGACGTGTCCCCGGGCCTAGCAAGCCTGGTCGGCACTTCGTCAACTTTGTCCTCGTCCGTCTACACATGCCCGGTGCTGGCAACACCGGTGCGTGCCTTGATCCACGATGTGTCCCCGAGCTTGGCAAACCCGCCGCGACGCGCCGTCAACACCATCATCCTTCCGGCGCACCACTACCTCGTCACCACTGCGCCCATGACTAACTCGGTGCCTCCTTGCGCCCGCGGCTCCATGGCGACTTCCTCGACACCGGCCACCCCGACTCGACATCGACCACGACATTCTTCGCACGGCTACCTCGACCACGGCTCCACCACCCACGCTCTTGGCTCTATCGACAAACGGCACAAAGGGATACCGCCTGCTTGAGCAACCGTGTTGGTTTCCACTCCAGCCACGACTCCGATGCGTCGACCGTTAAGACTGTGTGGGGGGGTGTCCGTCGGCTTGCCTTCGGATTCTTCTCCAGTCTCTGTGTCGCTCCCGTTGTGACTGCGGGGGGGGGGGGATGTTGTGTAACGTGATTGTATTAGGAAACATAGGTTAGACTAGGAAATAGTCTGGCTTGCCTTGTACTCCAAGTAGATCATGTACTCCTATATATATGCCCATGAGGCTCAAGCAATACAACAACTATTCCACCAAATCCCTCTCCCCCTTCCAACAGTTGGGTACTTGATCCGTGGGTGGCCTAACACATCTTCAGTACGCGGATGATACCATGAGTATGGTCGAGGGCTCCGATCTTGACATTGTCAATCTTAAATTTCTCCTTCTATGTTTTGAGTCCATGGCTGGTCTTAATATCAACTTTGACAAGCTGGTCTTAATATCAACTTTGACAAGCGAGTTGGTGGTAGTAGGACACTCTAAGGTCGAGCAACAACAGAATGCAGGCAACATGAATTGCGGTTACCTTCCCCGTTGCGTATTTGGGGATGTCGTTGTCTGACTCGAGGGTTCTGTTGAGCGAGTTCGACCCACTTACGAGGTGTGTCATGTATCGGGCATAACCTTGGTGCGGTCATTTTACATCAAAAGGGAGTAACAACATTATTACTGACTCCAACCTCTCTAGCCATCTCATGTATATGCATATTTGGTGCACATATCATTTGATAAAAACCTATCATGTTTCCTCTGGCAGGCAGAATGGCCGCTAAAAATACCATATGATAAAGGGGCTGATCTGTGCGCCAAAGGACATGATAGGGATAGGTATCCTTGCGTCATGACGCATGAACCTGTCCCTTGTGCTGCGTGGATCTGGCGGATTATTCGTGGGGACGGAAGTTTATGGTTGCAGCTTCTTCAGACTAAATACTTATAGGGCGAGCCACTACTTGCTTGTTCGCGTACGAGGGATCCCGGTTCTAGAAGCGCGGATTAAGCAGGCGATCTATCCTAGGTTTGTTCTTCTCCATCATCAATGGAGAGAGCACCTTATTCTGACTTGACGTGTGGGTAGATGGAGCCCCGTTATGTATGGGTTTCCAAACTTGTTTGCCATCTTCTAGGATCCGATGGTGTTGGTATCCACCACTGCCCATAATGGCCATTGGAACATCTTGTTCTGACAATCATTTGGACAGGTGAAGACTGTAGAATGGGCTAATTTGCGGGCCACCCTATCGTCGGTGCTTGCGGGATATTAAGGCCTCCTTTTAATAGAGAACCGGACCAAAGCATTAACACTTAGTGAATACATGAACTCCTCAAACTACGGTCATCACCGAGAAGTATCCCAATTATTTTCACTTCGGGGTTGTCGGATCATAACACATAATAGGTGACTATAGACTTGCAAGATAGGATCAAGAACTCACATATATTCATGAAAACATAATAGGTTCAGATCTGAAATCATGGCACTCGGGCCCTAGAGACAAGCATTAAGCATAGCAAAGTCATAGCAACATCAATCTCAGAACATAGTGGATACTAGGGATCAAACCCTAACAAAACTAACTTAATTACATGATAAATCTCATCTAACCCATCACGGTCCAGCAAGCCTACGATGGAATTACTCACGCACGATGGTGAGCATCATGAAATTGGTGATGAAGGATGGCTGATGATGATGACGACGACAAATCCCCCTCTCCGGAGCCCCGAACGGACTCCAGATCAGCCCTCCCAAGAGAGATTAGGGCTTGGCGGCGGCTCCGTATCATAAAAGGCGTAGGTGTTTAGCCCTTGCAATAGGCCACAATTTGACCTCAGATTTGATTCCAACCAAGATAGTCGTTGGCAAGATAGAAATCTTCCTAAAGACTTTTAGACCATCTCCAACAATGGCTGTAAAAAATGCGCGCGGGGGATGAACGTGGGTTTTAGCTCACGCGGAGCGGTTTCGCACGCTCCAGCGGACGCGAGAGATTTAGGCACGCGCGAAAAGATTGCGCGCGCGCAAAAAAGCGGCCAGGCGCGTGATAGTTCTGGCGAGCGGCGTCCGACACGCTTTATAAATCTAGCGCCCTCCCACCACTTTGTGCCTCACCATGTGCCCTCTGCCACTCTCTTCGCCGCTCTTTCTCACCTCGCCGCCGTGCCGCCAGGGAGGTTCAGGCTACCGCAACGTCCGCGCGCGCCCCTTCGGCGCCTTCTTCGCCGAGATCTGGTCCGGTGAGATGTGAGGGAGTCCTGGATTAAGGGGTCCTCGGACAGCCGGACTATATACTTTGGCCGGACTGTTGGACTATGAAGATACAAGATTGAAGACTTTGTCTCATGTCCGGATGGGACTCTCCTTTGCGTGGAAGGCAAGCTTGGCAGTTCGGATATGTAGATCTCCTTCTCTGTAACCGACTATGTGTAACCCTAGCCCCCTCCGGTGTCTATATAAATTGGAGGGTTTAGTCCATAGGACAACAACAATCATAATCATAGGCTAGCTTCTAGGGTTTAGCCTCTACGATCTCGTGGTAGATCAACTCTTGTAATACTCATATCGTCAAGATCAATCAAGCAGGAAGTAGGGTATTACCTCCATCGAGAGGGCCCGAACCTGGGTAAAACATCGTGTCCCTGCCTCCTGTTACCATTAGCCTTAGACGCATAGTTTGGGACCCCCTACCCGAGATCCGCCGGTTTTGACACCGACATTGGTGCTTTCATTGAGAGTTCCACTATGCCGTCCCGATAAGGCTTGATGGCTCGCCTCGTTGTCAAGGACAACATCACCTCCGAAGGATCCCTGGCTATAGGCCACACTCTCCGGCTGGGCGGTTTCGTCATAGCCGCCTGTTCAGCCGCCACGCTGACGATGACTTCTGAGATCATCAAAAACAACCTCCGCGTCAGTCCGGAATTCACCGGGCAGATGGATCCAATGGAGCTCTCCTCCCTAAATGAGCTCTTGGATCACATCGCCGCCCTGGGAGTCGCTACGGATTATGATCGGATCGGGCTTAAACCCGACCTAAGGGAGATTAAATCTCCGCCGGTCACCCATCAGATAGCGGTGGTAGAGGAACAAAACGGCAATTCTTCCTCTATTTTGAGGACAAACTATGTCCCGATTCCCGAGCTCTTTGAGCCGGATACCCGTCTATGGGAGGACGTGGCCCAGGCTCCGAACTTAGAATCGGGCAACGGGCAACAAATATTGGGCAATATCCTGGAGCCCGAGCCACCAAGCTCAGGAGCTCCTTCGCCCCTGAGTTCTAGATTGGGTCAGGATGTGGACTTAATTACACCCACCCACCCAGACACAAGTGATCTTTCCCACATCAGACAAGATCCCCAAGAGACAGTACACCACTTCTGGGCTAGATTCCTCCTTGTAATGAGCAAGGTTAGGGACTATCACGAGGAAGACGCAATCTCATTCTTTTGCAAAAATTGCACAAACAAGGGAATTCTCAATGCCATAAGTCGCTGTGACATAGCACACTTTGCCGACCTGGCGGCCATAGTACAGAAGTACTGCGCGGTGGAAAGCACGTTAAAGACCCAAACAAAATTCTGGGATCCTCCGGCCCTAACTAAACCCCTCGTCCAAACTAAAAGGGTGCGCTCTCGCAAGTCACCCAACCCAATTACAAAGAAGCCAAAGCCCTCTACGGGGCGTGGAACCGTACTGGAGGGATGGCTCAACAGGCCATGCAAAATTCACAGCACACGGGACACCATACCAATACACAGCCTTAGAGCATGTTGGATACTCCGGCAGGTGGCCAAGAGCGGCGAGGACCTTCTCATCAACAATACCGCAGAGCACCATCCCGCAGAAAATAACAATACAGTACTGACCATCTTCGAGACTTTTGCCTCAAACAACAGGCGCAAGCGAGCGCTTCGCAGCCTCGCTGAAGTCTGCCACATCGCAGTAATAAACCCGTGGAATGATACGGCCATAACCTTCAACGCCAGCGACGAACCACAATTCCGAACAGTCCGAGCACCAGCCGCTTTGGTCCTTAGTCCAATCATCGATGGATTCCGGCTTACTAAAGTACTCATGGACGGCGGCAACGGATTAAACCTCATCTATGAGGAAACTCTTAACAAAATGGAAGTAGTTAAGAGCCGCATTGAGCAAAGAAGCATGACCTCCAGAGGAATCATCCCTAGCCGGGAGGCACGATGCGCAGGGAAAATCACACTGGACATGGTATTCGGCACCCCAGAGAATATAGGTCCGAAGAAATCACATTCCAAGTGGCCCCGTTTAGCAGTGGATACCACGCCCTCTTGGGGAGAGACGCATTCACAAGCTTCCAAGCTATACCCCATTACGGGTACATGAAGCTCAAGATGCCGGGGTCCAATGGAATCATCACTCTAGCCAGTGATCCGGACATAGCACTCTGTGCCGAAAATAAAACTGCCGCACTAGCCCTGAGGCATTATCCGAAGCCCTCGCGGCCGAAGAGTTAACTGCGCTCCGCTCCGCAGTAGACAGGGACGACGTGATACTCGACAAACAACCCAAGTCCACCTCTTTTAAACCAGCAGACGAAATAGTCAAATTCCAAGTCCATCCAACGGACCCCACAAAAATAGCATCAATTGGGGCACAACTGAACCCCACAATAGACGCCGCACTTCGAGAGTTCTTGCGCGAGAATTGGGACATTTTTGCCTGGCATCCTTCAGACATGCCAGGTATCCCACGCAGGCTGGCCGAACATTGCCTAAACATACTAAAGGGATACAAGCCAGTCAAGCAGACTCTTCGACGCTTTTCATAAACCAAGAGACAAGCCATGGGAGAAGAGCTAGCCAAGCTACTCGAAGCCGGATTCATCAGAGAAATAAAACATCCGGACTGGCTAGCAAACCTAGTGATGGTACAAAAGAAGGACAAATCTTGGCGCCTATGCGTCTATTTCAAAGACTTTAATAAGGCTTGCCCTAAGGATCCCTTCCCCCTCCCCCGCATCGATCAAATTATCGACGCTACCGCAGGACACGATTCATTGTGTTTCCTCGACGCATACTCCGGATACCATCATGAAGATGGCGGAGTTCGATCAAGCCGCAACGGCATTTATCACTCCATACGGTCCCTTCTGTTTTAACACCATGCCTTTCGGGCTCAAAAACTCCGGTGCAACCTATCAACGCATGATTCAGACATGCCTGGAAACACAAATTGGCAAAACAGTGGAGGCCTACATAGACGATGTGGTCATCAAAACCAGACACGTCGAATCATTAATAGACGACTTGAGGCTTACGTTCGACAATCTCCGAACATAAGACATCAAGCTCAACCCGGAAAAATGCGTTTTCGGCTTACCAGCCGGAAAACTCTTGGGCTTTATTGTTTCCAATAGAGGAATCAAAGCAAACCCGACTAAAATCCGAGCTCTGTCACAGTTGGCTACCCCAACAGACCTCAAGCAAATCCAGAAACTAACTGGATGCATGGCCGCCCTAAGCCGCTTTATCTCCCGATTAGGAGAAAAGGCGCTACCTCTTTACTGCCTCTTCGACGCACCGAACACTTCGAATGGACGGATGCGGCTACGGCTGGGCTAGAGGAAATAAAAGCCCTCTTGGCCACCAATCCAATTCTGGCAGCGCCAAATATCGGCGAACCCATGCTGCTATACATAGCTGTAACATACCAGGTTGTAAGCGTAGTGCTCGTCGTCGAACGAGAGACAGATGGACATAAATTCCCACTACAAAAGCTGGTATACTAAGTCTCCACTGTCCTCACTCCATGCAAGTCATGGTACCCACATTATCAAAAGATAACATACGCGGTCTTCATGGCATCCCGAAAACTACGACACTACTTTCAAGAGTGTTCAATTACGGTGGCCTCCGAAGTACCACTCAATGACATAATAAATAACCGCGATGCCACGGGCCGGATTGCAAAATGGGCTATCGAGCTCCTCCCATTCGACATAACATACAAACCACGATGGGCCATTAAGTCACAGGTACTGCTGACTTCATCGCCGAATGGACAGAAGCCGAACTCCCTAAAGAGTACGACGCGTACTCCAATTGGATCATGCACTTTGATGGCTCTAAGATGCTATCTGGTCTTGGGGCTGGCGTCGTCCTGACGTCCCCACCGGAGATACAGTCCAATAAATACTCCAAATACTTTACACAGATTCCAACAATGCAGCTGAGTATGAGGCATTGTTGCACGGTCTTCGTATGGCGGTCTCCATGGGCATTCAACGTCTAGAAGTATGTGGGGATTCAAATCTCGCAATATCTCAAATAAATGGAGACTTTGACGCCAAGGACCCGAAAATGGCGGCCTACCGTAATGCCGTTCTCAAAATGTCAGCTCGGTTCAAGGGGCTCGAATTCCACCATGTGGTTCAAGAAAACAATCAAGCGGCGGATATCCTAGCCCGCATCAGCGCTAAACGTGACCCCGTCCCACCAAATATTTTTTTGGAAAGGCTGTTCAAGCCATCCGTGGTATGGGAAGTGGAGTCCGGCAATACTAGTCCGGATCTGCACACAACCCCAGATCCTGAACAATCCGACGTAATCGGAGGCTCCGCCATCGAAATCACACCTTCGGCCCACGTGATTATGGCGGTCATCTCCCCGTGGACGGAACCCTTCCTAGCTTACTTAAATAGGCAGGAACTCCCGGAGGACCAAAATGAGGCACGTTGCATTGTGTGGTGTTCTAAAGCCTACAAAGTCCATGAGGGAGAGCTTTGTAAGAAAAGCGCGACAGGAGTGCTCCAAAGGTGCATCTCCGAAGAGGAAGGGCGGCAGCTCTTGGCTGAAATTCATGCTGGACTCGGCAGCCACCATGCCGCAGCCCGGGCACTCGTAAGCAAGGCCTTCCGTACAGGTTTCTACCATTCGACAGCCCGGGCAGATGCACAAAACCTTGTCCAACACTGCGTTGGTTGCCAGCTTTTTGCAAATCAAAGCCATATGCCGCCCACCGCCCTCCAAACAATCCCCATAACTTGGCCCTTTGCGGTCTGGGGGCTCGATATGGTTGGACCCCTTAAAGGAGAAAGCCATAAGAAGAAATACTTGTTGGGCATGGTCGATAAATTCACCAAATGGATAGAAGCCAAACCAGTTAAAATGGCCGAATCCGGACCAGTGATAGACTTTATATCCGGGGTCGTACACCGCTACGATGTCCCCCACAGCATCATCACCGATAATGGCTCAAACTTTACAGCCGATGAGGTGAAAACCTGGTGCAGCAAAATGGGCATAAAACTTGATTACGCCTCCATCTATCACCCCCAAACAAATGGTCAAGTCGAACGAGCGAACGATCTTATTATGAGCGGCATTAAACCCAGACTAGTGCGATCCTTGAAGGAATCAGATACGCACTGGGTCGAGGAGCTTGACTCCGTATTATGGGGGCTGCGGACCACGCCAAATCGCACAACTGGATACACACCGTTTTTTAGGTGTATGGTGCAGAGGCAGTGCTACCCTACGATATCATCCATTATCCACCTATAGTGCGCATGTACAAAGAGAGGGAACCGAGCTGGATCGGCAGGACAGCTTAGATGCCCTGGAGGAGGAGCGTGACATCGCGAAGGCCCGTTCCGCATTCTATCAACAGCAGGCTCAAAGGTATCAAAGCAGAGAAGTGCAGGCCAAAACTTATAACATTGGCGAACTCGTTCTACGTCTACCAGAGAATAAAAAGAACAAGCTCAAGCCCAAGTGGGAGGGCCCCTTCATCATTGACAAAGTTCTCACTGGAGGTGCGTACCGTCTGCGCGATGCATCAGACAATCGACTCGAGCCGAACCCATGGGACGCGGCCAGACTCCGAAGATTCTACCCCTAGTGCCGAACTCTGTGTTTGTCTCCTTACCACCGTCTTCCTTTTTAAATTATACCCTCTCTCTCTCTCCCTTTTACATTTATAGCCTTAAAAGCTGCACGTATTCTTTGACCGCACACTCTGGCAGCGCTATGCGCGCCCAATATATCCGGGGGCTTCTTACAAACAAGCTTAATTGTCTTTTGGGCTTTATTCCCACTACATATGCGTCACTTCTCCGTATGTGCCTTTTTTCACCACTATATGCATCGATATGACTTAAGTTTTGGCCAAGCTGGGTTGCCTAGCTCTTGTGTTTATGCCCTACGTTCCCGTTAATTCGGCTAGGGCATAAGGGGAGCACCTCTCTGATTGTTACTGCCGGGTCAGCAGGATATGTACCTCAGACTGGGTGAAGCCGAAATCGGACATGCACATCAATGCATGCACACCCAGGGAAAGGAACCCTTAACGGAACTATTCTCCCTGGAAGATGTTTCTTACTACCCATGTAATATAACATAACTAGTTGGGTACTTGTCAGTTTAAGCACTTATGACCCCTACGCCTGGTTTCCACGCGTGCCCCGGTTTTCATGTAACCGAGCGGGTATTTGGATACACTCCAGACTATCGGGTCCAGAGGTTGAAGCGAAAAGGTTGGCCAAGACAAATGATTTACAATCCGGCTAGGGATAAAATGTGTCCTTCGAAGTACAAAGTCACTTAGACTGACTAAATTCTTCTTCTATACCATCTAATAGGCTATCTAGCCTACAGTCCTGTTGGGAATACTTAGCGGCTAATGCTACCTGATCATACACTAGATGTACAGGGATCTCCTTCCAATCTGACCCTACAGGTCTGACCTCGGCCATGTGGTTCGGGTCAGCCTTGGTGTATCGCGTCTTCACCATGGCCCAGACTTCCCTTGCGCCTTGTCGGCAGGCCGATATCTTTCATAATCGGAAGAGCTGCCGCGCTCCCTTGAGCATCTCCACAAGCTCCCCCATGCCTCCTAGCAGGGAGGCGGATGGCCACAAGTCTTGGGCAATGCCCCACATCACCTGCCGAACTTGTTCGTGCAGTTGTGAGAGCTCCGGTAGAAGATCGCCTGCAGATCCGGGCATCTCCTCCTCGGGACGACCTGTTAGCATGCCTATAGACATAATTCTGTTAGCACGCTTATTCGCCGAACTTTATAGTGGTTCGTCAGAGCACTTACTGAATATTCCGCGCTGAAGCCTCTTATTTTCCTTTACGGAGTCAGCAAGCTGGGTCCGAACGTCCTTTAATTCGACGTCCAGTCGGACGTTAGCGTCCTGTAGAGTATTTTTCTCCTTTATAACCTTTGTAAGCACACGCTGGCCAGCCTTCAGCTGTCGCCGAACATGTTGCTCATCCTCTGGTACAATCTCCGGATTGCCTCCGAGATTGTCTGCAGATTCTATTGTTAGAATCGCATTCATGCCGAATACTTAACTGGTACATTCCATGACATTATTGTCATTTAAAGCAAATATTACCAGATGGGGCCTTCGTAGACTCCTCCACCACGGCAATTGCGGCCCGCAGCTGGGCCTTGCACTCCTCCAGCTCTTTGGATAGCTGGGTATTCTTCTCTGTATGAACCTATGCACACGAGGATCCTTAAATCAGTTGTGCCAACTGTTTCAAGTCTCGGAGGGTGCTGATATACATGCCTATCAAATTTTCTTACCCATATATCCTTTACGTACTAGTCTGTGGCCCTAGCAAGGCCACCTTGAGCAGCCCGGATGTACGCGTCCCCTGAGTTGAAGGCATCGAACGCCTCTTCAGAGAAATTAGGGCCGCGTAGTGCGGCCCGACGGCGCCTATGATTCATGGCGCTCTCCACTTCGGAGTTTGTAGCTGAAAATATATCCACATCCTCTGTTGGAGGATCGTCCGCGTTGACCTCCGCCCTTGAGTCTGGCCTGGGAGTCCGGCTGGTGGAGGCGTGACCGACAGGCTCACCGGATATAGTCCGGCAAGCACTTTTTCTGTCAGAAGACAGTGGACATTGTTATATCTTAACAATGATAAAGTCGTGGCAGGTTTTTTAACATACCTTTGCAACAGGGTCTCGGTCCTGAACGCCTTCCTTTTAAGCCTACCTGACTTCGATGCCCCTTGTTGGCGAGTCGCTGCGGGTTCGGCTTGGCGTCCCGATGGCCTTCCCTGAAAGACAATATACATGTGCGGTGGGTGAAGTGTAAAGAGGGAATCCTTTCTGGAAGTTGGGACTCTGGCTTTACTTACCTGGGATACAGGGAGTAGGCCAGGATAATCAACTATGATGGCCACCATCACACCATCGCAGCTTAACTGATAAAAGGTCCTGTCAACAAGCTCCACAAATGTGTCCAGATCTTCTTCGAGTCTGGGGTCAAGAGCCCGGTTGGGATCCTCTGGCTGAGGAGATGGGCTGTGAACATCCTTCATGGCTCTTCGCAGTTCCTGCTATGAATCGACCGAGTAAACATTTGCGCTAAAAATGTGGAAAAAACTAGAATAAAAGATAGTGACTCACCCAGCTTGGGGGGTTGTACATGGAGAATCCATCCCGTGGCTTGATATGGATGAAATCCTCCTCCTCTCCTTTATACAAATCGGACAGCATCTTCGCCAGAGCGGCGGGAGAGTCCGGACCTTTACGGCCGCAGCGGGTGGCATCGTCTTCTCCATTGAAGTGCCACATGGGTTTTCCCTAATATTGAAGTGGCTGCACTCCCCGCATTATACATATGGACATAACTTCAATTATTGTCAGTCCTGATTTGGCCAGCGTATTTATCCTGTCCATCAGGAAAAGGATCTCTTTGTTATCTTCCTCCTGAGGGCTCCTGGGGCGCCAGCTGTGGCGTTTCTTCAACGGGGCATTTACAAACTCGAGAAGGCCCTTCAGGGTCCGGAAGAGGGACGTCCTCCACGTAGAACCATTCCGAGGGCCAGTCTTCGGATGTCTTCTTCGGGGTGCCGAATAGATATCCGGTCCCGGCGATGTGCCATATTTCGGTTCCGCCCACTTGATATACCGACCCCTCCTGAGTGCGGGGTATGAGGCAGAATAGCCTCTTCCACAGCTCGAAATGAGCTTCGCAACCCAGAAAAATCTCACAAAAGGCAACATAGCCTGCGATATGCAGTATGGAGGTTGGGGTAAAGTTATGCAGCTGAAGGCCGTAGAACTCCAGGAGCCTGCGGAGGAAAGGATGGATTGGAAATCTGAGCCCCCTCAGCAAATAGGGGACGAAGCATACCCGCTCTCCCTTGGATGGGTTTGGAAAGCTCTCCGCTTGCTCTCCGCCATTATAAGTGGCTAGTCCAGCTCGGATGGGGACCATGTATGCAGGTGGGAGAATCCCCTTGGTCTGCAACTCTACTAATCGGCTATGGGGGACAGAACATTTCTCCCAATCGCCTGGCCTAGTGCTACGGGAGCGAGAGGAGGGACCGCGACGACCGGCCATGGTAGTATGGATTTTTCCGGGCGCGCTCTGATGAATACTCACTGGGAGGAGATGGTGTGATTTGGATATGAGAATTCCCGTCTCTTTTATAGATGATTTACTCGCATGGTCGTGGTGGCAAATGTAAAACTGCCTCGACTTCTCGCATTCGCTCGACACGTGGAGACAACCATTATTAAAAGCACAAAAGTCGAGGAGCACGACATTGATGAGGAGCCGGACACTGCTCGTTACAACAATGCTTTGGAGGATTTGGAGAAGAACCCGCCTTGCAATGCCCAAGACAATCTGCGCGCCGGACTCATCGTCATTGAAGCCTAGTTCAGGGGCTACTGAGGGAGTCCTGGATTAAGGGGTCCTCGGACAGCCGGACTATATACTTTGGCCGGATTGTTGGACTATGAAGATACAAGATTGAAGACTTCGTCCCGAGTCCGGATGGGACTCTCCTTTGCGTGGAAGGCAAGCTTGGCAGTTCGGATATGTAGATCTCCTTCTCTGTAACCGACTATGTGTAACCCTAGCCCCCTCGGCTGTCTATATAAACCGTAGGGTTTAGTCAGTAGGACAACAACAATCATAATCATAGGCTAGCTTCTAGGGTTTAGCCTCTACGATCTCGTGGTAGATCAACTCTTGTAATACTCATATCGTCAAGATCAATCAAGCAGGAAGTAGGGTATTACCTCCATCGAGAGGGCCCGAACCTGGGTAAAACATCGTGTCCCCTGCCTCCTGTTACCATTAGCCTTAGACACACACTTCGGGACCCCCTACCCGAGATCCGTCGGTCTTGACACCGACAAGATGCGCCTCGGCCTTGGCAAATTCGGCACCGCCCACGAGGCCGCCTGCGCATACGACGCGACGGCGTGGCGCCTCCGGCGGCCTCGTAGGGAGATGAACTTCACCAAGGTGGCGACGCAGGAGCAGGTGCAGGAGCTCGCGCCTCCCCCGCGGCTTGTCACCGACGGGGACCGTCGCGACAATCGAAGGTGGGAGCGCCGCCTCGGCATCGCTGAGATGGACGAGGAGGCCATGGTGCTGTGGCGTGAACGCTTTCCGGAGGACGTCGTCAACGAGCGTGAATTCTATGCACAAAGGAGGACGGAGAGGGCGGAGAGGAGAGCGGAGCGAGCCGCCTATCGCGAGGACAAGCGTACGCGGAAGGCGTCCGCACTCTTCAACATCGAGCTTGGAGAAGCGTCGACCTGGGACTCCAACGATGAACGCTATATTGACACCTTCATTACGACGTCGGAGGAGGACATCACCGAGTCGGAGTCGGAGGAGGAGGAGGAGGAGAAGGACGACGAGTAGTTGAAATATGACTATATTTTTATTTATCTATGCTATGAACTATCTATGTTATCCTTTTGTATCGTTTTTTATCTACCTGTGCCTATCTATGTCATGAACTATCTTGTTTTTGCGTATGAGGAGGAGGAGGACGATGTGTATCGCGCGCTGTAAATTTTAGCGCTTCTGTTGGAGCGGCGCGCACGCGTAATTTTTTGCGGCCGTTGGAGCCAGCGCTCTGCCACGCGCAAAAAACAGCTATTTCCGCGCCCAAAAAAGGTTTCAGCACGCCGCGCGGTTGCGCGCCGGTTGGAGATGCTATTAAGCCTAACCCAACACCCTCTTACAATATATTGCATCTTCATTTTTGGTAATACAATATATTTTTTTACTAAGACGCTTTGCTGAAATAAATTACACATCACTTCCAAACCAGTTTTATCTGCATGCACTTACTAATTAGTTGACACACCGGTGATTTGGCTTTCATGGTTGGCATCCTTGACGAACCTCCTCCAGTACCAATGTCCCGTCCACACTGACTGCATTGCTTCCAAGGGCACGCCCTTGGTTTCCGGCAGGAATGCCGCCACGAAGATGGTCATTGTCAGAAGCCAGCCGGCGTAGAAGAGAAAGACGCCATACTTCATGGCGCAGAGCAGCGCGATGAACACCTGCAGCTCCACGAAGGAGAGACACAGCGCGACAGAGATGCTCATGGCCTGCCCGGCCGACCTGATCTCCACCGGGTAGATCTCGCTCGGCACCACCCATCTGAGCGGCGCCCACGACACGCCGAAGCTGAACGTGCAGAGGCAGATGAGGACCAGCACTGCGGTCGCGTAGCCATGCGGCATCGTCACCCCTTGGTGCTTCCCGAGATGGCCCGCCATCACCCACGAGATGGCCACCTTCATTAGTAGTTCACCAACAAAAGGTTGATTAGATCCAGCCATCAAACGGCTATGAACTAGCATGCGTAGTGACAAACAGTATGGCATAATACGGTACCTCGCAGAACATCATGCCGATGCCGCCGACGATGAGCAAGAACCTGCGGCCGGTGCGGTCCATGACGAACGTGGACAGAACTGTGGCCACCAAGTTTGTCGTGCTGTTTATCACAGAACCAAGTATGGCCTTCTGGCTGTTGAACCCCACCGTGCGGAACAACACAGGCGAGAATACGGCGATGACGATCATGCCGGTGAACTCGAAGAAGATGGGTATGGCCAGCCCCACCGCCAGGTAGTGCCGGTACTGCTTGCTGAATAGCCTCCGGAAAGAGCCAACGTCGTTCCGGCGCGCCTCGTCCACGGCGCGGATGATGTCCTTGAACTCGACATCGATGTTGGTGCCATCTCCGCGGATACGCTGCAGCGCCGCGCGGGCTCGGTCGGGATGGCCTCGCAGGACGAGGCTGCTGGGGGTGTCCGGGATGAAGAAGGCTCCCACGACGATGATGACGCCCGGGACGGCCGCTAGACCGAGGGAGAGGCGCCATCCCCAGCCAGGGATGCGGTTGGTGAAGTAGTTGGTGATGGTCGCGGAGAGTATGCCGATGACGACGAACGTATTGTACGACGACGTGAATGCGCCACGCCACCGCGCCGGAGCGGTCTCGGAGAGGTACACAGGAGCTGCCTGCGGTAAAATGAAAGAGATGGTCAGTACCCATAAAAGAAAAAGATAGTCGGTATTGGGCCTCGATATACCTCAGGGCCGCAATTATATTGTATTTTTTGGCCTCCATATACCTGTAATGTGAACCCTAGACCAAAACCGAGTAGAATCCGGCCGATGATGAGCATGGCGATGTTGACGGCTGCAGCGTTGATGATTGAGCCGGCAAGGAACATGACACCGCCAATCAACATGATTGCCTGGCGGCCCACCCTCCTCGTCACTCGGCTCGCCACCAAGGACGATAGAGTGCCGGCGATGAATAGCGACGATGTGAACGCGGTGAGCCACTGGTTGTCGTACTTGCAATATGCGTCACGCTTCGGGCTCTTCATCCTGCTCTGCACTTCCGGGAAGAACTTGCTCAGGAACGATTCCATTTGTGTCACGCCACCTGAGTCGACCAAAAGTACATTATACGTGTATAAGGATAAAAAGTTCTTGCCATACACTATGCTTTGCAATATGCTTGTTTTTTGAAATTATGTTAAAACACAGTAAGACTATAAGCGCTTAAATAATATGACAAAGTATGTAAAAAAATATGGAAAAAAAGTTCCATTTGTAAATAGCAAGTATTTGAAATAATCATCAATTAAAAGGAGTTCGTATTTTAAAGATGTTCAAGTAAGCCTGAAAAGTGTTCATTTGTTTTAAGAAATGTTCTTGTAATTAAGAGAAGTGCTCATGTAATTCAACAAGTATTCACAGCTTTTAAAAAAATATTTATATAATAGAAAAAAGTGTACACGCAATTTTTAAAAGTTCATATATTAGAAAATAATTTTCCTGTTATAACAAGATGTTTTTGTAATTCTGAGAATAGTTTATGCTTTGAAAAACTGCATATGTAGTTTAGAAAAAAAATCACTTGTATGCTTAAAATGTTAGTGTATTTATCAAAATGTAGTTGTCAGAAATAATAAAACAAGAAGATTAAATGATAAACAATAATTTATACATGAAAGAAAAGAAATGCCAAAAGGAAAAAAAGAAACTAAAAGAGAAAAAGGAAAACATAAATAAAACTAAAACTGAAAAGTGAAAAGTGAAAAATATAAAACTGGGAAAACCGGCTATGAGCTACCGATCTTGGGCCTCATGTTGGGCCCATGCATAACACTATGGGGGGCATATAGCATTTGCGGGTGCAGGTACCGGCTAGCTATACGTGGGTCACGATTTCCCTCTAGTTAGGGTTTGCCTTTTTCTCCCGGAGGCGACCACGCCGCCGTCGAGTTCTATCTTCCCCTACCACGTACCCCTATCTCAGGCGATCGTTTACGACGCTGGGAGCGGCCGTGTGCCGCAGCCCTGCTTCTGCTTGGCTAGGGAACGGTGGAGTTAGGGTTCCCCAAACAAAAAACCCGATCTGTTGTCTCATCGGGTTAGGGTTCTTGATGGCTTCGAACGCGGCATCGGCCACGGCGGAAGCAGAGGATGTTGAGGCGATGATGCGAGAGCTGGGACTGACGGAGGAAGACCTAGATGATGTGATCTTTGATGAGAAGCAAGCTCCTGCGGAGGGGCCTAGATGGATCATGCTTGCCAGAGTCAACACCACCAAGACATACAGCCAGACCTGGTTCTATAGGAACATGCGTTCGGCGTGGGATGCTGCGCAGGAAGTGAAGTTCAAACCTCTTGAAGAGAATCTGTATACCGTCCAATTCTCGTGCTTGGGAGATTGGGAGAGGGTGATCAATGACGGGCCGTGGAACTTCAGAGGAGATGCGGTGGTAATGGCTCGCTATGATGGGATCTCAAAGCCGTCGACGGTCAAGTTAGAGACGATCGATATCTGGATTCAAATCCACGACCTGCCCGATCTGTATGCCCATCTGATTACCCCTCTGGCGGCCAAAGTAGGGGAAGTCTTGTTTACGGAGCCCTTGTCTCATGATTTCATTGGTAATTTCTACCGGGTCTGGGTGCGGATCAATGTATCCAAACCTTTGAAGAATGCTGTATCCATGGTCAGAGAGGGGAAGAGGCAGATCTACAGAGTCACATACGAAAATCTGCCTGACTGGTGTGCCGTCTGTGGTAGGCTTGGGCATCTTTACAAGGAGCATGGGAACGGGATCCACCCACCATCTGCCCTGGTGTTCAAGGACCTGCGAGCGAGCTGGGTAATGCGTACAGGAAGAGGCCCGGGGGGAGGCCGTGGCAATCGTGGAGGCAGGAGAGGAGGCCGTTCTGGTGGTAGGAACAACACCAGGTATGAAGAGGGCAATACTAGCTATGCTGGGACCAAGAACATGGGAAGAACAGGGACGGCTGCAGCGCCGGGGGCTGAGGACGTAGACATGGAAGACGCGACCAGGAAAAGGCTAGCGGCTGGACTGTTAGAAAGGACACAGAACGATACTGCAGGGCAGGGAAGGACTACAGCTGACAATAATCTAGCCTTGGTGCCTGTGGGCAGCTCTGTTGCCAGTCCACCACCGACGAGGGAGTTGAAGAGATCTAAGACTTTTGAAGAAGGGAATGAAGGATCAAACTCAGCAGTTAAGAACTTGGCGGGCTCCTTCGAGGAGCGCCGCCGGGCCCAATGAGTACCATGTGTTGGAACTGCCGTGGCGCGGGCAAAGCCGCGGCGGTTCGTGAGCTTCCTGATTTCGCGAGGCAATTTGCCCCTACCCTGTTGTGCATAGTTGAAACACAAATAGATGGTAATAGGGTAGAAGCTTTAGCTGGTACGTTGGGTTATGATAATGCATATGCTGTTAGTAGTCAGGGCCGAAGTGGTGGCATTGGTTTGTTTTGGAATAATTCAATAAATGTTGAGATTTTTGGTTACTCTGATTATCACTTGGATGTTTTGGTCGAGGAACAGAACCAGGATAGGTGGAGGCTGACATGTGTATATGGGGAAGCACAAACAAATTTGAGGCACCAAACCTGGACAGTTTTGAAGAATATCAGTACTTTGAGCTCCTTGCCGTGGTTGTGCGTGGGTGATTTCAACGAAGTGTTACGTCCGGAAGAGCATGCGGGGGTTGGGCAGCGGAGTAATGCTCAAATACAAGCATTCCGAGATACTATAGATATTTGCATGTTGCAAGATTTGGGCTACTCGGGGCACTTTTGGACCTTTGAGAAAAAAGTTGTTGGAGGAAGCTACACAAGATGCAGGTTGGACAGAGCATTAGCTAATGCGGGATGGATGAACAAGTTTCCTATGGCCTCGGTTTCACATCTCACATGCGCCACGTCGGATCACGCACCGATTTTGGTGGAGTTCAGAGATACAGATCGGTTGCAAGCACAGAAATCTTTTAAATACGAGGTGATGTGGGAATCACATGAAGGTTTTAAGGATGTGGTTCTAGCAGATTGGGAAGCTAGCCCTCCATGTCTGTCGGTGGAGGATTTGAAACAAAAACTGCAAACCATCTCACAGGGCCTAGTTAAATGGAGCAGAGACACTTTCGGCAGCGTCCGGAAGGAAATAAAGAGGCTTAAGAAGGAGTTGGAAGATCTGCGGGCCGATCCAGCAAGGATAGCTCCCTCACATAATGAGTTGAAAATAAACCAAAATTTGATCGAGGTGTATCATCATGAGGAAGTTATGTGGAGGCAAAGATCCAGGATAGAATGGCTCACTGCGGGCGATCGCAACACGAAGTTTTTTCATCTACGAGCCAGTATCCGAAGGAAGAAAAACATGATAAAAGCCCTCCAAAATTCCCTCGGGGTAGTGGTTGATGATCCGGCTGAACTACGGGCGTTGGCCAATGAATTCTATCACAATCTGTACACTTCGGAGGGTGTTCAAAACATGGATGCAGTACTTGATCATGTTCCGAGGAAGGTGTCAGCAGAGATGAATGCCTCATTGTGTGCCCCTTATACGAATGAGGAGGTTAAGACCGCCCTCTTTCAGATGTTTCCAACAAAAGCGCCGGGGCCCGATGGTTTCCCGGCTCATTTTTACCAAAGACACTGGGATGTGTGTGGAGAGGAGGTAACAAAAATTATCTTGAGTATTGTCCGGAGGGAGGAGAGTCCGGAATGCATCAATGATACGGTTTTGGTGCTCATACCCAAGGTAACAAGCCCCACTGCTTTATCTCAGTATAGACCTATCAGTTTGTGCAATGTGTTATACAAGATAGCATCCAAGGTAATTGCAAATAGACTGAAACTCATTCTGCCAGACATTATCTCTGAGGAGCAGTCCGCTTTTGTCCCCGGAAGGTTAATTACTGACAATATAATTTCAGCTTATGAGTGTCTGCACTTTATGAAGCGGTCTAGATCAAAATCAAATAATTTTTGTGCACTGAAATTGGACATGATGAAGGCCTATGATTGGGTAGAGTGGACATATCTGAGGGCTATCATGACTAAACTTGGGTTTGCAGGACAGTGGATTGATACTGTGATGAGCATGGTGTCTTCGGTATCTTTCTCGGTAATGTTCAACGGAGAGAAGCTCGAATCGTTCCAACCATCGAGAGGAATCCGACAAGGAGATCCAATCTCCCCCTACTTATTCTTGATTGCAGCAGAGGGCCTTTCGTGCCTCCTTAAATCAAGTTCTTCGTCATCGTTTGCAGGTATTCAAGTGGCCCCAACGGCTCCCACCGTTAACCACTTGTTGTTTGCAGATGATAGCCTGTTGCTATTCAAGGCCAACGTAGAGGGTGCAGGTGTGGCATCAAACTTGCTCGAGACCTACTGCGCAGCTTCGGGGCAGAGAATCAATCATGAGAAGTCTTCAATTTTCTTCAGTAAGTCGTGTCAGGCCACGTTGAAGGAATCAATAAAAAACACCTTGCATGTGCACAAGGAGACTTTGAATGAACGCTATCTAGGCATGCCAACCGATGTGGGACGTTCGAAAAATGGCACGTTCAAATACTTGAGAGACCGGGTGTGGGAGAAGATCAAAGGATGGATGGAGAAGTTGTTGTCCTCAGCAGGTAAAGAAGTGTTAATCAAGGCTGTGGCCCAAGCGATACCAGTCTATTCTATGTCCTGTTTCAGGTTGCCAAGAGGCCTTTGTGAAAATATAACCTCAATCATACGACAGTTTTGGTGGGGAAGCAAGCAGGGGAGAAGAAAGCCCGCATGGGTGGCTTGGGATATTATGACAAGCCCGAAAAGTTTGGGAGGGTTGGGATTTCGGGATATGGAGATCTTCAACTTAGCTCTACTAGCACGGCAAGCGTGGAGGCTGCTAACGGGGGAACTGAGCTTAAGTGCCAAGATTTTAAAAGCTGTTTATTTCCCGGAGGTTTCTATTCTTGAGGCGGAGCTTGGGTCACACCCTTCTCAGGTTTGGCGCTCGATCATTGACGGTCGGGATGTTTTGATACAGGGTACTGTGAAGAGGATTGGAGATGGCGAGTCCACTTATATCTGGAGACACAATTGGATACCGAGGGAGGGAGTAAGAAGACCTATCACATCGCTAACGCAAAACCCTCCGATCATGGTCTCCGAGCTTATAGATAGTACCACGGCATCGTGGAAAGAGGAGCTGATTCGAGCAACCTTTGCTCGGTTTGATGCCGACGATATTCTGAAGATACCACTGTGTACTCGCAAGGTTGCGGACTTTTGGGCTTGGCAGGAAGAACCAAGAGGAAATTTCAGTGTTCGGTCCTGTTACCGCATGATCCTCAGAACAAAGCATGAGCGGGAGGCCTGGCTGAGCGGAGAAGCGGGAACTTCTATTGTGCAGCAGGAGGCGGACAAGTGGAGTACTATTTGGCACATGCAGGTTCCATCGAAACTACGCATGTTCGTTTGGAGATTGGCGAGAAACTCCATGCCCACTATTGATTTACTCAAACACCGCAATATGGCCACCGAGGACAAATGCCCTTTGTGCGGGGCGGTTGACTCTTGGAGACATGCACTCTTTATGTGTCCGATGTCAAGCAGCGTTTGGGCCTTAGCTCCGGAGGAGTTGGTTCATCATCTCGTGGACAGAGTGGAAGAACACCCCAAGGATTGGCTTTTTGCTATGAGTGGAGTGTTGAACGGAGATATGTTTGCACACATGATTGTTATTATGTGGGCAATTTGGCGAGCACGAAGGAAAGCGATCTATGAGGACATCTTCCAATCACCGCAATCTACTTATGGATTTATCACAAGCTTTCTTGATGACTTGAGATATATTAAGGCAAGTGAACCTCGGAGGACCGTAGTCAAAGCTGCAAGACCAACCCAGTGGCAGGCTCCGGCCACGGGATGCGTGAAGATCAATGTGGACGCGGCCGCACCAAGGCAAGCCCGTTTCGGGGCTGTGGGTGCAATCTGCAGAAGTTCAGATGGTCTGTTTTTGGGAGCTTCGGCGCTGATCATAGAGCATATTGGGGACCCGGAAACGCTGGAGGCCATGGCGATCAGAGAAGGCCTTGCACTTGCGGAGGACTTGTACCAAAGGCGCATTCATGTTGCATCGGATTGCAAGAAGGCAGTAGACTCTCTGAAAAAGGAGGACGCATCTCCATATGGTGCTATTGTGCATGAAATATTAAGCCATTCTGCAACTTTTGATATGTGTAGGTTTAGCCATGAGTTTAGGAGCTCAAATTATGAAGCTCACAACTTAGCGAAGCATGCTTTATCTCTCGGGGGTGGCCGCCGTGTATGGTTAGGCCATCCCGGAGATCTTTCTTTCGTCCCTGTAAACATTGTGACGAATCAATAAAAAGCTTCGTGTGTTGTCTAAAAAAAAAAAATATAGCATTTGCGGGTGCGGTCGGGAACCCTTGTTCAGCGTGTTCTGCGCCTTGGAAACAAACTAGCGCTCACATGTCGTTGCTTTTGGCCAGCCTATCAACGCGACTCAGTAGCTCACTCACTCCTGCTCACACCACCGCTCACCTCGCTCGCTCGGAGAACTCTGGTCAATCTATTGCCCGGCTGACGTTGACTTTTGAATAAAAAATATATGGAAATGTAAAATTGGACATGTTTATGGATTTGACGAAATAATTGATGATTATGAAAAAATTGCGGGTTTGAAAAAAGTTCATGGATTCACTATATGCTCATAGATTAGAAAAAAGTTGCTAGGTTTGAAAAAAGATCCAAGTTTGAAAAAAAGTTCACCAATTTAAAAAAAATATTGCGAATTCTAAAATGTGAAGGATTGGAACAAAGTTTGCAGATTAAAAGATGAATTTGAAAACAATTCATGAATTTTTAAAAAGTTTTCTAATTTGAAAAGATTCACACATTTGAAAAAAAAGAAAAGAAACAAAACCGGTCCCAACAATGAAAAACTACAAACTGGTAGGAAGCTTCTAGAAGCTCCATACTACATGTTGAAAGTTTCTAGGAGCTTCACAAAACCGGTTGGTGTAAAAAGCCGTTCGTGAAAGAAAGATGAACAAATGTTACATGGGTCGGACCATTCCCTATGATGTGCACAAGGAGGGGTGGGCGTCATTTGCAATTAAGCCTGTAAGTGACGTAGAGGACACCAACTTAGGATTGGGTGTGTGGTCTGGGAGATTGAAGAGCTCCTTTTCTAGGTGTTGTGCAACGTAGTAGTCCAATATTTGTCTAAAGAAAACGTATTAGTCCAATATAACCTCCAATGCTAGTTACACGGGCCAGCCCAATAGTTCCTTATTTCTATTTTCTATTATTTTTTCTTGCTAAAAAATTCTATAATTTTCTTAATTTTAGTAGTTTTCTTAATATTATAAAAGAGTTTGAAAAATATATATGCAGTTTGAAAGGACAATTGCGGCGGCATTGCCTATATGATGGTCATTCAGAGAACACACATGATGGCGCATCTGCTTGGGCTTGACTACAATAGAACAAGCTCCAATGGTGCAAAAACAAGAAACTTTAATGCGGAACGTTAGACACTGCATATGGATGTTCCAGATTCGCACGGGAGCTAATAGGGAGCTCTGTTCATTTTGCGAAAACCTGTGAAGCTTCTTCTATCTTAGTCAAGCCTCATCCGCTCGTTCCTTCTTCTCCATCGGACCGTGTGAGTGCGTATTCTAAATAAGCACCCATTCAATAATGGACAAAAAAATATGTTATATGCTCCCAGGTCGTGCGGAAGCATCTGCCCATTCTAACCATGCATAAAGTATACTCCATAATTTAATGTATATGGCGTCAACGAAATGCCTGGATCACATGCTTTAGATGGAGCACATATTTAGACACCTTGCCGTCTCTTGGATCTCATCCTACATTACTATTATACTACTAGATAGATTCAACTTGACTCTAATGACTTCTTATTTTCGCTTCATTAAAACTCTACTAAACCAACTAACAAGGGACAGGTTTGTGTAAAGCTAATTTAGCAACACCAAATCAGCTTAGCTAATACAACAGCTCATAGAACAGCTTTATATTATGAGACGGAGGGAGTAGATAGTAATATTAAACGGTGAACCCCGAGTGTGCCTTGGAACTAAGCTTACTGGAGTAGAAAGCACAGAACGCACGGACCTGTGACGCCGGAGTCATAGCCGAAGATGAGGCCGCAAGAAGCGGCCATGAGGGAGGTCACCACGACGGAGAAAGTCATTCGGCCGCCGTACTCCTGCGCACGGCCGCCGTCTGCTACGAAGGCACCGCCCGCCATTTCTCAAGCGCTCGCGCTTGATCGCAAGTTCTTCTGTTTTGGGTGGAATGATGGGCTGGGCGTCAAGTGGTAGAATGCCACCGGCGATGTGTGTGTATTTATAGCTTAATTAGGCGGAGGTTTGTATTCTAACTTTCTAAGTCTACACACAAGTGGTCTTTCAAAAACATTTGATTAATGCAAATCTTAGCTGGACGTGTGAATAGCCTAGCCATTCACATGCCACCAAGTGGGCATTACTTAGAGCAACTCCAACAGAGGGACCCAAACGGACACGGATTTTGTCTGTTTGGGTCGTTCGTCCGCCTAGCGGACATGCGGCGGACACTGAAGGACGATAGATACACCCTGCGGAACCATTTCCTGCCTCTGCGGCTGGTTCCATCAGCAAAGCAAGCACATGCAGAAGCTTGGAGTGTGGCCAGGCGTGGCCCGGGCGAGCTCCCTACAGCGCAGCAAGCGCGGCATGCCGGTGGCGACGACCCACCGCCTCGGCCACCGGTGCCCCCGGGGCATGGAGAGGTCCGGGGCGGAGACGGAGCACGAGAGCAGCAAGGAGGTCGGGGAGGGGAGCGTCGGAGAGAGGGAGGGTTGCACGCCCGCAAAGAAGGAAGGCGGGCGGGCCAGCGCGCGCCAAGCTTGGAAGGCCGGGCGCGGCTAGGCAAGGGGACGGCCGTGCGGCACAACGATGTGGGCGGGGCCTAGCACGTGCGAGGGCAGAGCGGCGCGGGGGAGGCGAGGCGTGGGGGGCAGGACGGCGCTGCTCCAGCTCTCGAGCGGGGTGGGCGGGTGGGGTGGAGAAGAGAGAGGAAAAGGAGGAGATAGATGAGATGGGACAGATGGGTGGATGGCAAGTGGACCAAGCGGCACATGCGGCCAGACAGAGGCGGATGAAGAGGGCACAAAGAACGTTCGCTTTGTGTCCGCCTTTGACCCAAATTAAATGAGTCTCAAATTTGGGCCGGATCCGAGCGGACACAAAATGGATAGCAGGCGGTCGTTGTGTCCATTTGGGTCCTATCGTTGGGACAAGTTTTATGTCCGGATGACCCAAACAGACAAAATGGATCATCCGATTGGAGTTGCTCTATTATTCACTATCAAAAAGGGAAGACCAAAATGACAGAAAGAGAAAGGATTTGCCTTAGATTCATCTACTGCTCCAGTACTTAATTATCTCACGTTCATTAGCTCCTCAAAGCTGGGTAGTAATAAGGACGATCCACATATTTGTGCATAAGAATTTACAGTCCACTCTTTGCTTATAAGCATGTGTAAATATTCACAACAAATAAAATGTTATGAAAGTCCATGAGAATAAAAGCACATGCCACATTCTGCAGCGAAGATGCAGCGTATACGCTGCTACTACCATTTTATGTCAAACCATTTGACCTTAGGTTTAAATAATGTGGCGGAGCCTTAGTTTATGGAATAAGCACCGAATTTGATTTCAGTCCAAAATAGGTGCAGATTTGATGAAGATAACTGAACATCGCCAATTATCATGCAAAATTAGAATTTTTAACATGGTGACTACCCTTTGGAAAAGTGATCATACATGATAACTGAACATTGCCAATTGTCATGCAAAATTCGTATGAACTGGAATGCTGCATTGATGCTGTTTCAAAGCATCCATGCAGAATTTATCAAAAAGATTCATAAAATACAGTCGTACGGTGGTCATTAAAAAAAGACATACGACCAAAGCTCATCCTCTTTCTCCTGCGACCACGCCGCCCCGCAGGCGGCCGGTCGCGCCCAACCTCCTCCCCCGCGTGTCTCCCCTCCCCTTCCTCCCTGCCGCCGGCGTCGGTGCCCGCTGCGGACCTGGCCCGGGCGACGCTGGTGGCGGCGGCCCCTTGGCCTTTTCCCTGTCCGATGTCCGCCGGCGCGGGACGGGGAGACCTT
>NC_041383.1:498878599-498970461 GCF_002162155.2 Triticum dicoccoides | reverse complement strand
CGGCGCGATCTGGCGGCGCCCGCTCAGCCTAGATCTGGGCCCTTCAAGCCCCATCTGGGCCTGGGCAGGCCAGCGGCGGGGTGGGTCTGCTTCCTGGCTTCCGGGAGGCGGGGGGAGGCGATGAGCAGTAGGGTGCTGGCGGCACCATCGCCGGCTTGCTGCTACGTGGCAACGGGGCTTAGTGGGCCCGTTTCGGGCCTGGCCGGGCCAGGGGTGGCCTGGCATGCCCTGCTGCCACGTCCGGACGGCTACCGCGACGGTGCCGGAGGTTCTGGCCTCCCGCACGACGGCGGTGGAGGTGGGTCCCTCCCGTTCGGCTTCGGTGCTGCTTCTCCCTCCGCGGGGCGCTTCTCTCCGGTCCTCTTGGCCTCGTGTTGGTGTTCACATTGAGGCGGCGTGGGTGGTGGCGCAACCGCGTTGGCGCATGGTGGTGGGCGGCGGTCTAGTTGGTCGGCTCCGGTCCGTTAGGCGATGGTGTTGGAGTGCGGGAGAAATCCTTGCCGGTTCTTCGGTTCCGATGCGGTGACACCTGCGGGTGCCACCATTCCTTCCTAAAGGGTGTTGGTGATATCCATCCCCACCTCCCTCCGCGTGTTGGGGCAAACCCTAGGACAAGTCCGGGCAGCAGCGTCGTCGGTGTCGCATTTCTTCTTGGAGGTGCTGCTTGGTACGCGGTGGTTCGGAGCCTCGGGTTGTGGTGGTTTGTTTCTGGAGGGTGTAGCCGTGGCGGGTCATCCGCGCTTTGTCGAGTTGCCGTTGTTGGCATTTGTTTCTTCTTCTTTTCTTTGGGCTTGATGTGCGGTTCGCCCCAGTGTTTCTTGTATCGGTGTTGGTTGCTTTGGAATACAAAGCGGGGAACCCTTTTTTGGTAAAATACGGTCCTCTCGTGTACCGAAATACTCCTTTTTTATTGAGACAACGGCAAAAGTTAGTCATTTTGATTAACTAAGATAGAAGATGTTGGATTATAGATGGTCTTTGGCCCATATAAGACAATAATCTTAGCTTAATCTCTAAGCCCCATTTAAGTGCATGTCAAGTAGTGGAAAGTTTGGGAGCATCAAGAAGATACGACTCACATCAAAACATAAGCTTTTCCACTCGCGTAGCTTCCAGGCGATGCCGGGGAACCCTACCGCCACCACCGCTCAAGCCCCCTCCCTGCTCCCGTTTGCCGCCGCTGCCTTCGGCCTCGGCGGGCCCCGCAGACGAAGGTGGCGGGGGTGCTCTCTCCCCATCCCACGGCGGCGCTGGAGGCCAATCCCGTTGACTGGGACGACGACGCTGGCGGACTAGCGCGAGGAGGCCGGGGTGGCGGCCCCATAACGAGCTGGTCGACGCGCGACAGCTTGGCTGGTCCGCGCTCGACGGTGGTGACGGCTTCGACCACAGGGGTGGCGCGACCTCGCCGGATTTGGGGATTTGGGATTTGGCGCCTGGATCCGTCCGCGGGACGGTGGTGTTGCGCGGCGGCAGCGGCAGGCAGCCGGTGGCTGGCCTCCATGGTGGCGCGCAAGTGTCATAGTAGGGCGCGGCGGGCGCGGTTTTGGCTGGGTGTGCACCCAACGTTGGCTGCGGGCTCGGGGCGGCTCAGGCGAGGAGCGGTCTCGGCGGTGGTTAAGGCGGAGGCATCGGCTCGAGAGGGACTTCCCTCCCATCTGGTTTTGCTCGACCTGCCATGTGAAGGAAATATGCCCTAGAGGCAATAATAAAGTTATTATTTACTTCCTTATATCATGATAAATGTTTATAATTCATGCTAGAGTTGTATTAACCGGAAACATGATACATGTATGAATACATAGATAAGCTTAATGTCATTAGTATGCCTCTACTTGACTAGCTCATTAATCAAAGATGGTTATGTTTCCTAACCATAGACATGAGTTGCCATTTGATTAACGGGATCACATCATTAGGAGAATGATGTGATTGACATGACCCATTCCGTTAGCTTAGCACTTGATCATTTAGTATGTTGTTATTGCTTTCTTCATGACTTATACATGTTCCTACAACTATGAGATTATGCAACTCCCGTTTACCGGAGGAACACTTTGTGTGCTACCAAACATCACAACGTAACTGGGTGATTATAAAGGAGCTCTACAGGTGTCTCCAAAGGTACATGTTGAGTTGGCGTATTTCGAGATTAGGTTTTGTCACTCCGATTGTCGGGGAGGTATCTCTGGGCCCTCTCGATAATGCACATCACTATAAGCCTTGCAAGCATTGTAGCTAATGAGTTAGTGTTGGGGAACGTAGTAATTTCAAAAAATTTCCTACGCACACGCAAGATCATGGTGATGGCATAGCAACGAGAGGGGAGAGTGTTCGTCCACGTACCCTCGTAGACCGTAAGAGGAAGTGTTAGCACAACGCGGTTGATGTAGTCGTACGTCTTCACGATCCGACCGATCCAAGCACCGAACGTACGGCACCTCCGAGTTCAGCACACGTTCAGCTCGATGACGATCTCCGGGCCCCGATCCAGCAAAGCTCCGGAGATGAGTTCCGTCAGCACGACGGCGTGGTGACGATGATGATGTTCTACCGGCGCAGGGCTTCGCCTAAACTCCGCGACGATATGACCGAGGTGGAATATGGTGGAGGGGGGCACCGCACACGGCTAAGGAACGATCCGTAGATCAACTTGTGTGTCTATGGGGTGCCCCCCGCCCCCGTATATAAAGGAGCTAGGGGGAGGAGGCGGCCGGCCAAGGAGGGCGCGCCAAGGGGGGAGTCCTACTCCCACCGGGAGTAGGACTCCCTTCTTTCCTATTTGGAATAGGAGAAGGGGGGAAAGAGGAGGAAGAGGGGAAGGAAAGGGGGGGCGCCGCCCCCCTTCCCTTGTCCTATTAGGACTAGGAAGGGGAGGGGCGCGCGGCCCCCTCCTGCCTCCTTCCCTCTTCTCCCTCGAGGCCCATGTAGGCCCAATAACCCCCGGGAGGGTTCCGGTAACCCCCCGGTACTCCGGTAAAATGCCGATTTCACCCGGAACACTTCCGATGTCCAAATATAGGCTTCCAATATATCAATCTTTATGTCTCGACCATTTCGAGACTCCTCGTCATGTCCATGATCACATCCGGGACTCCGAACAAACTTCGGTACATCAAAACTTATAAACTCATAATAAAACTGTCATCGTAACGTTAAGCGTGCGGACCCTACGGGTTCGAGAACTATGTAGACATGACCTAGAACTATTCTTGGTCAATAACCAATAGCGGAACCTGGATGCCCATATTGGTTCCTACATATTCTACGAAGATCTTTATCGGTCAAACCGCATAACAACATACGTTGTTCCCTTTGTCATCGGTATGTTACTTGCCCGAGATTTGATCATCGGTATCCAATACCTAGTTCAATCTCGTTACCGGCAAGTCTCTTTACTCGTTACGTAATGCATCATCCCGTAACCAACTCATTGGTCACATTGCTTGCAAGGCTTATAGTGATGTGCATTACCGAGAGGGCCTAGAGATACCTCTTCGACAATCGGAGTGACAAAACCTAATCTCGAAATACGCCAACTCAACATGTACCTTCGGAGACACCTGTAGTACTCCTTTATAATCACCCAGTTACGTTGTGATGTTTGGTAGTACCCAAAGTGTTCCTCCGGTAAACGGGAGTTGCATAATTCTCATAGTTACAGGAACATGTATAAGTCATGAAGAAAGCAATAGCAATATACTAGCTAGGCTAACGGAATGGGTCATGTCAATCACGTCATTCTCCTAATGACGTGATCCCATTAATCAAATGACAACACATGTCTATGGTTAGGAAACATAACCATCTTTGATTAATGAGCTAGTCAAGTAGAGGCATACTAGTGACTATGTGTTTGTCTATGTATTCACACATGTATCATGTTTCCGGTTAATACAATTCTAGCATGAATAATAAACATTTATCATGATATGAGGAAATAAATAATAACTTTATTATTGCCTCTAGGGCATATTTCCTTCAGTCTCCCACTTGCACTAGAGTCAATAATCTAGATTACATAGTAATGATTCTAACACCCATGGAGTCTTGGTGTTGATCATGTTTTGCTCGTGAGAGAGGCTTAGTCAACGGGTCTACAACATTCAGATCCGTATGTATCTTGCAAATCTCTATGTCTCCCACTTGGACTTAGTCCTGAATGGAATTGAAGCGTCTCTTGATGTGCTTGGTCCTCTTGTGAAATCTGGATTCCTTTGCCAAGGCAATTGCACCAGTATTGTCACAGAAGATCTTCATTGGTCCCGATGCACTAGGTATGACACCTAGATCGGAAATGAACTCCTTCATCCAGACTCCTTCATTTGCTGCTTCCGAAGCAGCTATGTACTCCGCTTCACATGTAGATCCCGCCATGATGCTTTGTTTAGAACTGCATCAACTTACAGCTCCACCGTTTAATAAAAACACGTATCCGGTTTGCGATTTAGAATCGTCCGGATCAGTGTCAAAGCTTGCATCGACGTAACCATTTACGACTAGTTCTTTGTCACCTCCATATACGAGAAACATATCCTTAGTCCTTTTCAGGTATTTCAGGATGTTCTTCACCGCTGTCCAGTGATCCACTCCTGGATTACTTTGGTACCTTCCTGCCAAGCTTATTGCTAAGCATACGTCAGGTCTGGTACACAGCATTGCATACATGATAGAGCCTATGGCTGAAGCATAGGGAACATCTTTCATTTTCTCTCTATCTTCTGCTGTGGTCGGGCATTGAGTTTGACTCACACCTTGAAGCACGGGCAAGAACCCTTTCTTTGCCTGATCCATTTTGAACTTTTTCAAAATTTTATCAAGGTATGTGCTTTGTGAAAGTCCTATTAAGCGTCTTGATCTATCTCTATAGATCTTGATGCCCAATATGTAAGCAGCTTCACCGAGGTCTTCCATTGAAAAACTTTTATTCAAGTATCCCTTTATGCTATCCAGAAATTCTATCTCATTTCAATTAATAATATGTCATCTACATATAATATCAGAAATGCTACAGAGCTCCCACTCACTTTCTTGTAAATACAGGCTTCTCCAAAAGTCTGTATAAAACCATATGCTTTGATCACACTATCAAAGCGTTTATTCCAACTCCGAGATGCTTGCACCAGTCCATAAATGGATCGCTGGAGCTTGCATACTTTGTTAGCACCTTTTGGATCAACAAAACCTTCTGGCTGCATCTTATACAACTCTTCTTCCAGAAATCCATTCAAGAATGCAGTTTTGACATCCATTTGCCAAATTTCATAATCATGAAATGCAGCAATAGCTAAAATGATTCGGACAGACTTAAGCATCGCTATGGGTGAGAAAGTCTCATCGTAGTCAACCCCTTGAACTTGTCGAAAACCTTTCGCAACAAGTCGAGCTTTATAGACAGTTACATTACCGTCAGTGAGGGAGTCATAGACTAGGGGGTGTCCGGACAACCGGACTATCATCGTCAGCCGGACTCCAAGACTATGAAGATACAAGATTGAAGACTTCGTCCCGTGTCCGGATGGGACTTTCCTTGGCGTGGAAGGCAAGCTTGGCGATACGGATATGTAGATCTCCTACCATTGTAACCGACTCTATGTAACCCTAGCCCTCTCCGGTGTCTATATAAACCAGATGGCTTTAGTCCGTAGGACACAACAACCATTACAACAATCATACCATAGGCTAGCTTCTAGGGTTTAGCCTCCTTGATCTCGTGGTAGATCTACTCTTGTAATACCCACATCATCAATATCAATCAAGCAGGACGTAGGGTTTTACCTCCATCAAGAGGGCCCAAACCTGGGTAAAACATCGTGTCCCTTGTCTCCTGTTACCATCCTCCTAGACACACAGTTCGGGACCCCCTACCCGAGATCCGCCGGTTTTGACACCGACATTGGTGCTTTCATTGAGAGTTCCTCTGTGCCGTCACCGATAGGAAGGATGCCTCTTCCCGTCTTCAAGGACGGTATCTTCGCCAAAGGAGCCTTGGCCGCCGGCCAAACTATCTGGCTAGGTGGTTTTCTCAGGACTGCCTGTTCGGCCACCGCTTCGACGATGACCTCTCGGGTCATCACAAGCAATCTTCACATCAACTCGGAATTCGCCGAGCATTTGGATCCAACAGAGCTCTCGTCCGTAAATGAACTCTTGGATCGCATCGCCGCCCTGGGAGTCGCTACAGACTACAGTCAGATCGGGCTTAAAACCGATCTGAGAGAGATTAACTCTCCCCAGGTTACCCACCACGTCGTGGTGGTAGAGGAACATCGCGGCGACTCTTCTCCTATATTGAAAACTAGTGATGTCCAGTCCTCCGAACCCTCCATGCCGGATTCCCGCGGAGGGACGGACTTCGATCAAGCGCTGAACCTAAAGTCAGGCATCGGACCAGACTCATTGGACAACGTTCCACTTTCCAAGCTTCCGAATTTGGAAACTTCTCGACCCTTGAGCCTTGAGATGGGTAGGGCTCCGGACTCAATTACAAACACCCACCCAGACATATGTGATCTATCTCTAATCCGGCAAGAGCCTGCTGAAATAGTACATCACTACTGGGCCAGATTCCTCCTGGTTATGGACAGGATAAAGGACTGCCGAGAGGAAAACGCAATCTCAATTTTTTGCAATAATTGCACGGACGAGGGAATCTTGAACGCCGTCAGTCGTCGTGAAATCACATGCTTCGCCAATCTGGCGTCCATAGTACGTAATTACTGTGCGATGGAGAGTTTCCGAAAAACCGAAAATAAGTTTTGGGACAATCCGGCCCCGAATACAACCCTAGTCCGCAACAAAAGGGTGCATTACACTCAGGCACCAGGTACAAAAACCAAAAAGCAGAAACCCCATAAAGGGCACGGAACCGTACTGGAGGGATGGCTTAGCGGACCCTGTACAATTCACAGTACAGAAGGCGCCACCCCAACACATAGCCTTCGAGCACTTTGGATATTACGGCAGGTGGCCAAAAGTGGCGAGGAGCTTCTAGCCCCGGAAAACCACACCAACAATACCGGTACGGTATCAACAGTCTTCGAAACTTTCGCATCAAACAATATGCGGAAACGAACAATCCGCAGCCTCGCCGAAGTCTACCAAGTAGCAACAACAAATCCTTGGAGCGACGCGGCCATCACCTTCAACGCCAGCGACGAACCTAAATTCCGAACAGCTCGAGCACCAGCCGCATTGGTCCTCAGTCCAATAGTGGACGACTTTCGACTTACCAAGGTACTCATGGATGGCGGCAGCGGATTAAACCTCATCTACGAGGAAACTCTTCAAAAAATGGAAATAGACTGGAGCTGCATTGAGCGAAGCATCACAACCTTCAGAGGAATAATCCCTAGCCGGGAAGCATGCTGCACCGGAAAAATCACACTTGATGTGGTGTTCGGATTGCCGGACAATTACGGGTCCTAAGAAGTCATGTTCCAAGTGGCCCCGTTCAGTAGCGGATATCACGCTATATTAGGACGAGAGGCATTCACAATTTTTCAAGCCGTACCCCATTACGGGTACATAAAGCTCAAAATGCCCGGGCCCGGCGGGATAATCACTCTCGTTAGTGATCCGGACATAGCACTCCGCGCCAAAAACAAGACAGCCGCATTAGCCCTGGAGGCACTATCCGAAGCCCTAGCGGCAGAAGAACTCACCGCACTGCGCTCTACGGTGCATAGGGACGATGTGATACTCGATAAGAGATCCAAGTCCACCTCCTTTAAACCAGCGGATGAAATAGTAAAATTCCAGGTCCATCCAATGGACCCGATAAAGACGGCCTCCATCGGGGCACAGTTGAACCCTGATGTAGACGCCGCACTGCGAGAATTCCTTCGGGAAAATTGGGACATTTTCGCCTGGCACCCTTCAGATATGCCGGGAATCCCACGCAGATTGGCAGAGCATAGCCTAAATATCCTAAAAGGGTTCAAGCTAGTCAAACAGGCTCTTCAACGATTTTCCGAATCCAAAAGACAGGCAATGGGAGAAGAACTAGCCAAACTATTGGAAGCTGGATTCATCAGAGACATCAAACATACGGATTGGCTAGCAAACCTGGTAATAGTACCAAAGAAGGACAAATCCTGGCGCCTATGTGTCGATTTTAAAGACCTCAACAAGGCCTGCCCAAAGGATCCCTTCCCCCTCCCCCTCATCGACCAAATAATCGATGCTACCGCAGGGCACGATTCATTGTGCTTCCTGGACGCATACTCCGGCTACCATCAAATCAAGATGGCGGAAGCAGACCAAGCCGCAACGGCATTCATTACTCCATATGGACCATTCTGCTTCAACACGATGCCCTTCAGACTTAAAAATGCCGGCGCAACATATCAGCGCATGATTCAGACATGTCTGGCTACCCAGATCGGCAAAACAGTAGAGGCATATGTAGACAACGTAGTCGTCAAAACCAAACACGTCGAAACTCTAGTAGACGATTTGAGGGTCACATTCGACAACCTCCGAGCATATGACATCAAGCTGAATCCGGAAAAATGCATTTTCGGCGTACCAGCCAGAAAGCTCCTGGGCTGCATTGTATCTGGTAGAGGAATTGAAGCAAACCCGGCCAAGATCCGTGCTCTGTCACAGCTGTATATTCCAAAAGACCTCAAACAGATCCAAAAATTGACTGGATGTGTGGCGGCTCTCAGCCGCTTTATCTCCCGTCTAGGAGAAAAGGCATTGCCCCTCTATCGCCTCCTCAGACGCACCGAACACTTCGAGTGGACGGATGCTGCCACTGCCGGACTCGAAGAAATAAAAGCCATATTGGCAACAAATCCGGTCCTGGCTGCGCCTAACCTGGGCGAACCAATGTTGTTATACATCGCGGCAACACATCAAGTTGTAAGCGCGGTACTCGTCGTAGAACGAGAGACAGAAGGGCATAAATTCCCTCTTCAAAAACCAGTGTACTACGTATCCACTGTTTTAACTTCCTGCAAGTCCCGTTACCCGCACTATCAAAAGATAGCGTATGCGGTGTTCATGGCATCCCGGAAGCTCCGGCACTACTTTCAAGAGTGTTCGATAACAGTGGCCTCCGAAGTACCCCTAAATGACATTATAAACAACCGCGACGTGACGGGCAGGATTGCAAAATGGGCCATTGAGCTCTTACCATTCGATATAACTTACAAACCCCGACGAGCTATAAAGTCGCAAGTTTTGGCTGACTTTGTCGCTGAGTGGACCGAAGCCGAACTCCCTAAAGAGTACGGCACATACTCCAATTGGATTATGCACTTTGACGGCTCCAAAATGTTGGCCGGATTGGGGGCTGGCGTCGTATTGACGTCCCCAACCGGGGACACAGTCCAATACGTACTTCAGATAATGTACACGGACTCCAACAACGCAGCCGAATACGAGGCCCTCTTACATGGCCTCCGGATGGCAATCTCCATGGGCGTTCAACGCCTAGAGGTGCGCGGGGACTCAAACCTCGCAATATCCCAAGTAAATGGAGACTTTGACGCCAAGGATCTGAAAATGGCAGCCTATCGTAAGTCCTTAAAATGTCAGCTCGGTTCGAAGGACTTGAATTCCACCACGTAGCCAGGGATAATGACCAAGCGGCCGACGTATTGGCACGCATCGGCGCAAAACGTGACGCTTTCCCTCCAAACATCTTCCTGGAATGGCTGTTCAAGCCATCCGTACTATGGGAAGAGGAGTCCGGAAATAACAAACCGGAAGCAGCCGCACCAACCGACACAGAGCAATCCGACATAATCAGCGATTCAGCCGATGAAATAACACCTTCAGCCCACGACATAATGGCAGTAATCGCCCCGTGGACAGAGCCATTCCTAGCCTACTTGCTTAGGCAGGAACTTCCCGAAGACCAAAATGAGGCCCGCTGGATCGTTCGGCGATCTAAAGCCTACAAGGTCCATGAGGAAGAACTCTATAAGAAAAGCACAACCGGAGTCCTTCAAAGGTGTATCTCCGAAGAGGAAGGGCGAGACCTTCTGGCTGAAATTCACGCCGGACTTGGCGGACACCATGCCGCAGCCCGGGCCCTTGTAGGAAAGGCATTTCGTACAGGATTTTATTGGCCGACGGCCTGGGCAGATGCTCAGGACTTAGTCCAAAGATGCGTCGGTTGTCAGCTCTTTGCTAATCAGAGCCTTATGCCACCCACCGCCCTCAAAACTATACCCATTACCTGGCCGTTCGCGGTCTGGGGGCTTGACATGGTTGGACCACTTAAAGGGGGAACCCACAAGCAAAGGTACCTATTGGTCATGGTGGATAAATTCACCAAATGGATAGAGGCCAAGCTAGTTAAAACGGCAGAGTCCGGACCAGTGATAGACTTCATATCCGGGGTAGTACACCATTATGGTGTTCCCCACAACATAATCACCGATAACGGCACGAACTTCATGGCCGACGAGGTTAAATCGTGGTGCAAAAATATGGGCATTAAGCTTGATTACGCTTCAGTCTATCATCCTCAAACCAACGGTCAAGTGGAATGAGCAAATGGTCTAATAATGAGCGGCATCAAACCCAGACTAGTGCGGTCCCTTACGAAATCTGACACGCACTGGGTAGAGGAGCTCGACTCCGTACTCTGGGGGCTGCGGACAACGCCCAACCGTACTACCGGATTCACACCATTTTTTATGGTATACGGCGCAGAAGCAGTTCTGCCCTGCGACATCATTCATGACTCACCTCGAGTGCGCATGTACGAAGAAAGAGAAGCCGAGCTGGATCAGCAGGACAGCTTGGACGCATTGGAGGAAGAATGCGACATCGCCAAGGCTCGTTCCACATTCTATCAGCAGCAGGCTCGAAGATATCAAAGCAGAGAAGTACGGCCAAGACTTACAACGTTGGTGAACTAGTTCTACGCCTGCCGGACAAGAAAAAGGACAAGCTCAAGCCCAAATGGGAAGGCCCCTTCATCATCGATCAAGTCTTGACCGGCGGAGCATACCGTCTACGAAATGCGTCGGACAACTGACTCGAGCCGAACCCATGGAACGCAGCCCACCTCCGAAGATTCTATGCCTAGCGCCGGACTAAGAGTTCGTCCCTTTCCCCCGTCCAAATTTTTTACACTTCAGCTGTCTTTTGTTTCTCTTTTTTCTCTCACCCCTATTCATCAAAGCCTTAAAAGGCTTACTTGCGCATCGTTCGCACGCAATTGATGTGCTATCCGCACTCACTTCCTTACCAGAAGCTTAATTATAAGGGCTTCATGCCCAGCACGCGTGTCAAACTTCCACGTGTACCTTTTATTCACCAATATATGCATCGATATGACTTAAGTTTTGGCCAAGCTGGGTTGCCTGGCTCCTGTGCTTACCCCTACGTTCCCGATTGTTCGGCTAGGAGGTAAAGGGAGCACCTCTGCGATTGTTACTGCCGGGTCAGCCGGATGTGTACCTCAGACTGGGTGAAGCCGAAAGCTAGCGTTCTTAAGGGAATATTCGGTCGGTGATTTGAAAGATGATTTTTTACCAATTTATTTATCTGCCCCCAGATGTTATCCTGCTCTTTTCGCAGTCCAGACATGCACTTTAGGGCATGCCTCCCAGAGGAAAGGAACCCTTAACGGAACTATTCTCCCTGGAAGATGTTTCTTACTAACCATGTAATATAACATAACTAGTTGGGCACTTGTCTGATAAAGCACTAATGACCCCTACGCCTGGTCTCCATGCATACCCCGGTTGTTTCTTAACCGAGAAGGTATTCGGACACACTCCGGACTCTAGGGTCTTGAGGTTGAAGCGAAAAGGTCGGCAAAGACAAACGATCTACAATCCGGCTAGAAGGCATTTTACATGTCATTTTAAAATACATTGTCAAATCGACTGACTGTATTCCTCCTCAATCCCGTCTAACAGGCTGTCTAATTTACAGCCCCGTTGGGAAAATTTAGCGGCCAACTCTACTTGGCCGTATACTAAACTCACAGGGATCTCCTTCCCATTGGGCCCCACAGGTCCGACCTCGGCCATGTGGTTGGGATCCGCCTTCTTGTACCGCGTCTTCACCATGGCCCAGGCCTCCCTGGCACCTTGGCGGCAGGCTGAAATCTTCCATAAACGGAAGCGCTGCCGCACTCCCTGAAGATTCTCTGCAAGCTCCCCAAGGCCCTCGGGTAGGCAGAGGGCTGGCCATAAAGCCTGGACGACGCCGCTCATTGCTTGCCGAACTCGTTCGAGCAGTTGCAACAGCTCGGGAAGTTGATCACCCGTTGATATGGGCATCTCCTCTGCAGGGCGACCTGTGAGTATACCTGCAGACATATTTTGTCAATTGACTTCCTTGCCGAACTCTTCTTTTCAAAGGAGTTCGCTCAAGCACTTACTATAGATGCCACGACGAAGCCGCTGATTCTCCTTAACGGAGCCAGACAGCTCGGCCCGAACACCTTTCAGCTCTTCTCCAAGCTGGGCGTGGGCATCCTGGAGCTTGTTCCTTTCTTGCTGCACCTTATTCAGCACCCTCCCGCCGGCCTTCAGTTGGCGCAGTAGTTCTTGCCTGTCCGGATCTTGTCCGGCAGCACCTGCAACGTCATTATTAGACTTGCGCGCAGGCCGCACACCACTTATCTTTTCAAATAATGTGTTACCAGGAGGGGTCCCTGTGTTTCCTCCTGTGGCAGCAAGTGCGGCCTCAAGTCGGGCCTTACACTCTTGCAGCTCCTGAGACAGTTGGGTATTCTTCTTTGTAAGATCCTACAGTTCAAATGATCCTTAAATCAGTTAATATAACTACTTTAAGTCTCGGGGGCTACTGGCATATACAACTATTAAAATCTCTTACCCGTATGTCTTTTACATACTGCTCCGTGGCTCTGGTCAAACCATCTTGAGCGGCACGGAGGTGCGCGTCCCCCGCATTAAAGGCATTCAATGCCTCAGGGGAGAAGCACGCGTCACGAAAACCTGTCCGGTGGCGCCTGTGGTTCATGGCGCTCTCCACCTCAGACTTGGTGGCGAACAGTCTGTCGGCATCCTCCGTTGGAGGAGTATCCGGCTCGCGCCTTGCGCTCGCCTCCCCCTCCAGACCAGGCCCTGGAGCTTGGCTGGTAGAGGCTGGGTTGGCAACCTCTACGCCCACAGTCCGGCGGGCGCTTTTTCTCCTACAAAAGTCATGAGCAATCAAACGCTTCCTAGGAACGTTGCTCTAAATAACGAACCGTGAGCTATACCTTTGTGGTGACATTTCAATCGGCGCCGCGCTCCTCTTCCGCCTGCTGGGCCGGACTGATCCTTGTTGGTCAGCCGCTGCAGGTTCGGCTTCCCGCCTTGAAGGCACCGCCTGCAAGACACCGTTGTGTACGGTGGTCAGAAATGCGCGAGGATGGCGTAATGGTGTTAGGAATTCAGTCATTAGTACCTAGGAAGCCGGTGACAAGCCGGGGTAGTCGGCCGTAATGGCGACTAGAGCGTTCTCCATGCTGAGTTGGTGGAACACCCCGTCAATTAGCTCCACCTTTATATCCGGATCCTCTTTGGAGGTCGGATCAAGGGATCTTCCCGGATCCTTGGGTTGTGGAGCCGGACTGTGAATGTCCTCCACATCCCGGCGCAGTTCCTGCGTCAAAATCACAGAGTAAGGTACTCGGCTTTGAAAGCACGGGTCGGATGAATAAACATCCGCTTACCCAGCTCCGAGGGTTATTCATGGAGAACCCATTCAATGGGCTCGTACGGAGGAAGTCCTCCTTCTCCCCCTTGTACAGGCCGGACAGAATCCTCACCAGATCCTCGGCCGATCCCGGCCACTTACGGCCATGACGGGTGGCATCGTCCTCCCTATTGAAATCCCACATGGGGTGGCCCCTGTATTGCAGCGGCTGCACCCCCCGCATAATGCACGTGGCCATGACTCCGATCATGGTCAATCCGGAATGGGCCAGCAACCTTATCCGGCCCATCAAATAATGGACGCTCTTGTCTTCCTCCAGCTGAGGGCTCCGCGGGCGCCAACTTAGGCGTTTCTTCAGAGGAGCGTTGCTAAACTCAGGGAGGCCGATCCGAACTGGGTCCGGCAGTGGAGCGTCTTCTATATAAAACCATTCCGAAGGCCAGTCTTCGGACGCCTTCTTAGGGGTTCCGGATAGATATCCGGTCCCGGCGATGCGCCATATTTCGGCACCGCCCACTTGATATATTGACCCCTCGTGAGAGCGGGGTACGAGGCAGAATAGCCTCTTCCACAGCGCGAAATGGGGCTCGATGCCCAGGAATAGCTCGCAAAGAGCTACGAAACCCGCGATATGCAAAATAGAGGCGGGCGTTAGGTGATGGAGATGGAGTCCGTAGAACTCCAGGAGCCCGCGGAGGAACGGATGTACAAGAAATCCAAGCCCCCTTATTAGATAAGGGATGAAGCATACCCGCTCCCCTTTAGAGGGACTAGGGGTGGCCTCCGCTTGCTTCCCACCTTTGTAGGTGGCCAGCCCGGCTCGAACCGGAACCATAAAGGCCGGAGGAAGATATCCCTCCGCTTGGAGCGTCACCAGCTTGCTGTGTGGAACAGAACATCTCCTCCAATCTCCTGGCGAAGGACTGGGAGCGCGAGAAGAGGAGCCGCGTCGACGGTCCATGATGGAATGGATTTTTGGTCAGAAGCGCTCCGATGAGTACTCGCAGGAGGAAGATGGTGTGATTTGGATCTGGATTCCTGCCTCTCTTATAGGCAGGTTATTTGCGCAGCTAGGGGGTAAAACATAAAAGATACCCTGGCTTTTCGCATTCGTGCGACGCGTGGAAGAAGGTCATCATTGGGCGTGGAAGCCAAGAAGCGCGGCATTGATAAGGAAGACGGACACTGTTCGGCAGGTACATGGAACTTAAAGGAGAACCCGCCTTGCAACGCCGAAGACTACATACGTGCTAGACTTATCGTCATTGAAGCCTGGTTCGGGGGCTACTGAGGGAGTCCTGGACTAGGGGGTGTCCGGACAGCCGGACTATCATCGTCAGCCGGACTCCAAGACTATGAAGATACAAGATTGAAGACTCTGTCCCGTGTCCGGATGGGACTTTCCTTGGCGTTGAAGGAAAGCTTGGCGATACGGATATGTAGATCTCCTACCATTGTAACCGACTCTATGTAACCCTAGCCCTCTCCGGTGTCTATATAAACCGGATGGCTTTAGTCCGTAGGACACAACAACCATTACAACAATCATACCATAGGCTAGCTTCTAGGGTTTAGCCTCCTTGATCTCATGGTAGATCTACTCTTGTAATACCCACATCATCAATATCAATCAAGCAGGACGTAGGGTTTTACCTCCATCAAGAGGGCCCGAACCTGGGTAAAACATCGTGTCCCTTGTCTCCTGTTACCATCCGCCTAGACGCACAGTTCGGGACCCCCTACCCGAGATCCGCCGGTTTTGACACCGACAGTCAGCGTCAGTCTTCTTCTTAAAGATCCATTTATTCTCAATTGCTTTCCGATCATCGGGCAAGTCAACCAAAGTCCATACTTTGTTTTCATACATGAATCCCATCTCAGATTTCATGGCCTCTAGCCATTTTGCAGAATCTGGGCTCATCATCGCTTCCTCATAGTTCGTAGGTTCATCATGGTCAAGTAACATGACTTCCAGAATAGGATTACCGTACCACTCTGGTGCGGATCTTACTCTGGTAGACCTACGAGGTTCAGTAGAAACTTGATCTGAAGTTTCATGATCAATATCATTAGCTTCCTCACTAATTGGTGTAGTTGTCACAGGAACCGGTTCTTGTGATGAACTACTTTCCAATAAGGGAGTAGATACAGTTATCTCATCAAGTTCTACTTTCCTCCCACTCACTTCTTTCGAGAGAAACTCCTTCTCTAGAAAGGATCCAATTTTAGCAACGAAAATCTTGCCCTCAGATCTGTGATAGAAGGTGTACCCAATAGTCTCTTTTGGGTATCCTATGAAGACACATTTCTCCGATTTGGGTTCGAGCTTATCTGGTTGAAGTTTCTTCACATAAGCATCGCAGCCCCAAACTTTAAGAAACGACAACTTTGGTTTCTTGCCAAACCACAGTTCATAAGGCGTCGTCTCAACGGATTTTGATGGTGCCCTATTTAACGTGAATGCGGCCATCTCTAAAGCATAACCCCAAAACGATAGCGGTAAATCAGTAAGAGACATCATAGATCGCACCATATCTAGTAAAGTACGATTACGACATTCAGACACACCATTTCGTTGTGGTGTTCCGGGTGGCGTGAGTTGCGAAACTATTCCGCATTGTTTCAAGTGTAGGCCAAACTCATAACTCAAATATTCTCCTCCACGATCAGATCGTAGAAACTTTATTTTCTTGTTATGATGATTTTCCACTTCACTCTGAAATTCTTTGAATTTTTCAAATGTTTCAGACTTGTGTTTCATTAAGTAGATATACCCATATCTGCTCAAATCATCTGTGAAGGTGAGAAAATAACGATACCCGCCGCGAGCCTCAACATTCATTGGACCACACACATCGGTATGTATGATTTCCAACAAATCAGTTGCTCGCTCCATAGTTTCGGAGAACGGCGTTTTAGTCATCTTGCCCATGAGGCACGGTTCGCAAGTACCAAGTGATTATCAAGTGATTCCAGAAGTCCATCAGTATGGAGTTTCTTCATGCGCTTTACACCAATATGACCCAAACGACAGTGCCACAAATAAGTTGCACTATCATTATCAACTCTGCATCTTTTGGTTTCAACACTATGAATATGTGTATCACTACTATCGAGATTCAATAAAAATAGACCACTCTTCAAGGGTGCATGACCATAAAAGATATTACTCATATAAATAGAACAACCATTATTCTCTGATTTAAATGAATAACCATCTCGCATCAAACAAGATCCAGATATAATGTTCATGCTCAACGCTGGCACCAAATAACAATTATTTAGGTCTAAAACTAATCCCGATGGTAGATGTAGAGGTAGCGTGCCGACCGCGATCACATCGACTTTGGAACCATTTCCCACGCGCATCGTCACCACGTCCTTAGCCAATCTTCGCTTAATCCATAGTCCCTGTTTCGAGTTGCAAATATTAGCAACAGAACCAGTATCAAATACCCAGGTGCTACTGCAAGCATTAGTAAGGTACACATCAATAACATGTATATCACATATACCTTTGTTCACTTTTCCATCCTTCTTATCCGCCAAATACTTGGGGCAGTTCCGCTTCCAGTGTCCAGTCTACTTGCAGTAGAAGCACTCAGTTTCAGGCTTAGGTCCAGACTTGGGTTTCTTCTCTTGAGCAGCAACTTGCTTGCCGTTCTTTTTGAAGTTCCCTTTCTTCTTCCCTTTGCCCTTTTTCTTAAAATTGGTGGTCTTGTTAACCATCAATACTTGATGCTCCTTCTTGATTTCTACCTCCGCGGCTTTTAGCATTGCAAAGAGCTCGGGAATAGTCTTGCTCATCCCTTGCATATTATAGTTCATCACGAAGCTCTTGTAGCTTGGTGGCAGTGATTGGAGAATTCTGTCAATGACACTATCATCAGGAAGATTAACTCCCAGTTGAATCAAGTGATTATTATACCCAGACATTTTGAGTATATGTTCACTGACAGAACTATTCTCCTCCATCTTGCAGCTATAGAACTTATTGGAGACTTCATATCTCTCAATCCGGGCATTTGCTTGAAATATTAACTTCAACTCCTGGAACATCTCATATGCGTCGTTGAAGACCCGGTTCTAAGCCGTAAAGCATGGCACACTGAACTATCGAGTAGTCATCAGCTTTGCTCTGCCAGACGTTCTTAACGTCGTCAGTTGCATCAGCAGCAGGCCTGGCACCCAGCGGTGCTTCTAGGACGTAACTCTTTTGTGCAGCAATGAGGATAATCCTCAGGTTACGGACCTAGTCCGTGTAATTGCTACCATCATCTTTCAACTTTGCTTTCTCAAGGAACGCATTAAAATTCAACGGAACAACAGCACGAGCCATCTATCTACAAACAAACATAGACAAGCAAAATACTATCAGGTACTAAGTTCATGATAAATATAAGTTCAATTAATCATATTACTTAAGAACTCCCACTTAGACAGACATCTCTCTAGTCATCTAAGTGATCACGTGATCCAAATCAACTAAACCATGTCTGATCATCACGTGAGATGGAGTAGTTTCAATGGTGAACATCACTATGTTGATCATATCTACTATATGATTCACGTTCGACCTTTCGGTCTCCGTGTTCCGAGGCCATATCTGTATATGCTAGGCTCGTCAAGTATGACCTGAGTATTCCGCGTGTGCAACTGTTTTGCACCCGTTGTATTTGAACGTAGAGCCTATCACACCCGATCATCACGTGGTGTCTCAGCACGAAGAACTTTCGCAACGGTGCATACTCAGGGAGAACACTTCTTGATTATTAGTGAGAGATCATCTTAAAATGCTACCGTCAATCAAAGCAAGATAAGATGCATAAAGGATAAACATCACATGCAATCAATATAAGTGATATGATATGGCCATCATCATCTTGTGCTTGTGATCTCCATCTTCGAAGCACCATCGTGATCACCATCGTCACCGGCGCGACACCTTGATCTCCATCGTAGCATCGTTGTCGTTACGCCATCTATTGCTTCTACGACTATCGCTACCGCTTAGTGATAAAGTAAAGCAATTACAGGGCATTTGCATTTCATACAATAAAGCGACAACAATATGGCTCCTGCCAGTTGCCGATAACTTCGGTTACAAAACATGATCATCTCATACAATAAAATATAGCATCACGTCTTGACCATATCACATCACAACATGCCCTGCAAAAACAAGTTAGACGTCCTCTACTTTGTTGTTGACAATTTTATGTGGCTGCTACGGGCTTAGCAAGAACCGTTCTTACCTACGCATCAAAAACCACAACGATAGTTCGTCAAGTTAGTGCTGTTTTAACCTTCGCAAGGACCGGGCATAGCCACACTCAATTTTGCTAAAATGAGAGAGACAGACACCCGCCAGCCACCTTTAAGCACGAGTGCTCGTAACGGTGAAACCAGTCCCGCGTAAGCGTACGCGTAATGTCGGTCTGGGCCGCTTCATCTCACAATACCGCCGAACCAAAGTATGATATGCTGGTAAGCAGTATGACTTGTATCGCCCACAACTCACTTGTGTTCTACTCGTGCATATAACATCAACGCATAAAACCTAGGCTCGGATGCCACTGTTGGGGAACGTAGTAATTTCAAAAAAAATCCTACGCACACGCAAGATCACGGTGATGGCATAGCAACGAGAGGGGAGAGTGTTCGTCCACGTACCCTCGTAGACCGTAAGCGGAAGCGTGAGCACAATGCGGTTGATGTAGTCGTACGTCTTCACGATCCGACCGATCCAAGCACCGAACGTACGGCACCTCCGAGTTCAGCACACGTTCAGCTCGATGACGATCTCCGGGCCCCGATCCAGCAAAGCTCCGGAGATGAGTTCCGTCAGCATGACGGCGTGGTGATGATGATGATGTTCTACCGGCGCAGGGCTTCGCCTAAACTCCGCGACGATATGACCGAGGTGGAATATGGTGGAGGGGGGCACCGCACACGGCTAAGGAACGATCCGTAGATCAACTTGTGTGTCTATGGGGTGCCCCCCGCCCCCATATATAAAGGAGCCAGGGGGGAGGAGGCGGCCGGCCAAGGAGGGCACGCCAAGGGGGGAGTCCTACTCCCACCGGGAGTAGGACTCCCTTCTTTCCTAGTTGGAATAGGAGAAGGCGGGAAAGAGGAGGAAGAGGGGAAGGAAAGGGGGGAGGGGGCGCCGCCCCCCTTCCCTTGTCCTATTCGGACTAGGAAGGGGTGGGGCGCGCGGCCCCCTCCTGCATCCTTCCCTCTTCTCCCTCGAGGCCCATGTAGGCCCAATAACCCCCGGGAGGGTTCCGGTAACCCCCCGGTACTCCGGTAAAATGTTGATTTCACCCGGGACACTTCCGATGTCCAAATATAGGCTTCCAATATATCAATATTTATGTCTTGACCATTTCGAGACTCCTCGTCATGTGCGTGATCACATCCGGGACTCCGAACAAACTTCGGTACATCAAAACTTATAAACTCATAATAAAACTGTCATCGTAACGTTAAGCGTGCGGACCCTACGGGTTCGAGAACTATGTAGACATGAACTAGAACTATTCTCAGTCAATAACCAATAGAGGAACCTGGATGCCCATATTGGTTCCTACATATTCTACGAAGATCTTTATCGGTCCAACCGCATAACAACATACATTGTTCCCTTTGTCATCGGTATGTTACTTGCCCGAGATTTGATCGTCAGTATCCAATATCTAGTTCAATCTCATTACCGGCAAGTCTCTTTACTCATTACGTAATGCATCATCCCATAACCAACTCATTGGTCACATTGCTTGCAAGGCTTATAGTGATGTGCATTACCGAGAGGGCCCAGAGATACCTCTCCGACAATCGGAGTGAGAAAACATAATCTCGAAATACGCCAACTCAACATGTACCTTCGGAGACACCTGTAGTACTCCTTTATAATCACCCAGTTACGTTGTGACGTTTGGTAGTACCCAAAGTGTTCCTCCGGTAAACGGGAGTTGCATAATTCTCATAGTTACAGGAACATGTATAAGTCATGAAGAAAGCAATAGCAATATACTAAATGATCAAGTGCTAGGCTAACGGAATGGGTCATGTCAATCACGTCATTCTCCTAATGACGTGATCCCATTAATCAAATGAAAACACATGTCTATGGTTAGGAAACATAACCATCTTTGATTAATGAGCTAGTCAAGTAGAGGCATACTAGTGACTTTGTGTTTGTCTATGTATTCACACATGTATCATGTTTCCGGTTAATACAATTCTAGCATGAATAATAAACATTTATCATGATATGAGGAAATAAATAATAACTTTATTATTGCCTCTAGGGCATATTTCCTTCAGTTAGTTATGGAATGATGCATTACGTAACGAGTAAAGAGACTTGCCAGTAACAAGATTGAACTAGGTATTGGGATACCGACAATCGAATCTCGGGCAAGTAACATACCGATGACAAAGGGAACAAGTATGTTGTTATGCGGTTTGACCGATAAAGATCTTCGTAGAATATGTAGGAGCCAATATGAGCATCCAGGTTCCGCTATTGGTTATTGACCGGAAACGTGTCTCGGTCATGTCTACATAGTTCTCGAACCCGTAGGGTCCGCACGGTTAAGGTTTTGTTGACAGTTTTATTATGAGTTTATAAGTTTTGATGTAATGAAGGTTTTTCGGAGTCCCGGATGTGATCACGGACATGACGAGGAGTCTCAAAATGTTCGAGACATAAAGATCGATATATTGGACGACTATATTTGGACACCGGAAAGGTTCCGGGTGAGATTGGGACAATACCGGAGCTCCGGGAGGTTATCGGAACCCCCCGGGAGGTATATGGGCCTTATTGGCCCTTAGTGGAAAGGAGGGGAAAGGAGCAAGGGAGGGGGCGCGCCCCCAAGCCCAATCCGAAGCCCCCCTTTCCTTCCTCCCTCCTTCCTCTTCCTTCCCTCTCCCTCTCCTAATAGGAAAGGGGGGAGTCCTACTCCCGGTGGGAGTTGGACTCCTCCCCTAGGGCGCGCCACCGCCCTTGGCCGGCCCCCTCCTCCTCTCCTTTATATACGTGGGAGGGGGGCACCTCATATACATAACAATTGATCTCTTGATCTCTTAGCCGTGTGCGGTGCCCCCCTCCACCATAGTCCTCCTCGATAATATTGTAGCGGTGCTTAGGCGAAGCCCTGCGATGGTAGAACATCAAGATCATCACCATGCCTACATGCTAACGGAACTCTCCCTCAACACTCAGCTGGATCGAAGTCCGAGGGACGTCATCGAGCTGAACGTGTGCTAGAACTCGGAGGTGCCGTAGTTTCGGTGCTTGATCGGTCGGGCCGTGAAGATGTACGACTACATCAACCGCGTTGTTCTAACGCTTCCGCTTTCGGTCTACGAGGGTATGTGGACAACACTCTCCCCTCTCGTTTCTATGCATCACCATGATCTTGCGTGTGCATAGGAATTTTTTTGAAATTACTATGTTCCCCAACAGTGGTATCAGAGCCAGGTTTTATGCGTAGACGTTATATGCACGAGTAGAACACAAGTGAGTTGTTGGCGATACAAGTCATACTGCTTACCAGCATGTCATACTTTGATTCGGCGGTATTGTTGGATGAAGCGGCCCAGACTGACATTACGCATATGCTTATGCGAGACTGGTTCTACCGACGTGCTTTGCACACAGGTGGCTGGCGGGTGTCAGTTTCTCCAACTTTAGTTGGACCGAGTGTGGCTACGCCCTGTCCTTGCGAAGGTTAAAACAACACTAACTTGACGAACTATCGTTGTGGTTTTGATGCGTAGGTAAGAACGGTTCTTGCTCAGCCCGTAGCAGCCACATAAAATTTGCAACAACAAAGTAGAGGACGTCTAACTTGTTTTTACAGGGCATGTTATGATGTGATATGGTCAAGACGTGATGCTATATTTTATTGTATGAGATGATCATGTTTTGTAACTGAGTTATCGGCAACTGGCAGGAGCCATATGGTTGTCGCTTTATTGTATGAAATGCAAACGCCCTGTAATTGCTTTACTTTATCACTAAGCGGTAGCGATAGTCGTAGAAGCAATAGATGGCGAAACGACAATGATGCTATGATGGAGATCAAGGTGTCGCACTGGTGACGATGGTGATCATGACGGTGCTTCGGAGATGGAGATCACAAGCACAATATGATGATGGCCATATCTTATCACTTATATTAATTGCATGTTATGTTTATCCTTTATGCATCTTATCTTGCTTTGATTGACGGTAGCATTTTTAGATGATCTCTCACTAATTATCAAGAAGTGTTCTCCCTGAGTATGCACCATTGCGAAAGTTCTTCGTGCTGAGACACCACGTGATGATCGGGTGTGATAGGCTCTACGTTCAAATACAACGGGTGCAAAACAGTTGCACACGCGGAATACTCAGGTTAAACTTGACGAGCCTAGCATAAACAAATATGGCCTCGGAACACAGAGACCGAAAGGTCGAACGTGAATCATATAGCAGATATAATCAACATAGTGATGTTCACCATTGAAAACTACTCCATCTCATGTGATGATCGGACATGGTTTAGTTGATTTGGATCACATGATCACTTAGATGACTAGAGAGATGTCTGTCTAAGTGGGAGTTCTTTAGTAATATGATTAATTGAACTTAAATTTATCATGAACTTAGTACCTGATAGTATTTTGCTTGTCTATGTTTGTTGTAGATAGATGGCTCGTGTTGTTGTTCCGTTGAATTTTAATGTGTTCCTTGATAAAGCTAAGTTGAAAGATGATGGTAGCAATTACACGGACTAGGTCCGTAACTTGAGGATTATCCTCATTGCTGCACAGAAGAATTACGTCCTGGAAGCACCGCTGGGTGACAGGCCTGCTGCAGATGCAACTAACGACGTTAAGAACGTCTGGCAGACCATAGCTGATGACTACTCGATAGTTCAGTGTGCCATGCTTTACGTCTTAGAACCGTGACTTCAATGACGTTTTGAACTTCATGGACCATATGAGATGTTCTAGGAGTTGAAGTTAATATTTCAAGCAAATTCCCGGATTGAGAGATATGAAGTCTCCAATAAGTTCTATAGCTGCAAGATGGAGGAGAATAGTTCTGTCAGTGAACATATACTCAAAATGTCTGGGTATAATAATCACTTGATTCAATTGGGAGTTAATCTTCCTGATGATAGTGTCATTGATAGAATTCTTCAATCACTGCCACCAAGCTACAAGAGCTTCGTGATGAACTATAATATGCAAGGGATGGACAAGACTATTCCCGAGCTCTTTGCAATGCTAAAGGCTGCGGAGGTAGAAATCAAGAAGGAGCATCAAGTGTTGATGGTCAATAAGACCACCAATTTCAAGAAAAAGGGTAAAGGGAAGAAGAAGGGGAACTTCAAGAAGAACAGCAAACAACTTGTTGCTCAAGAGAAGAAACCCAATTCTGGACCTAAGCCTGAGACTGAGTGCTTCTACTGCAAGCAGACTAGTCACTGGAAGCGGAACTGCCCCAAGTATTTGGCGGATAAGAAGGATGGCAAGGTGAACAAAGGTATATGTGATATACATGTTATTGATGTGTACCTTACTAATGCTCGCAATAGCACCTGGGTATTTGATACTAGTTCTGTTGCTAATATTTGCAACTCGAAACAGGGACTACGAATTAAGCGAAGATTGGCTAAGGATGAGGTTACGATGCGCGTGGGAAATGGTTCCAAAGTCGATGTGATCGTGGTCGACACGCTACCTCTACATCTACCTTCAGGATTAGTTTTAGACCTGAATAATTGTTATTTGGTGCCAGCGTTGAGCATGAACATTATATCTGGATCTTGTTTGATGCGAGACAGTTATTCATTTAAATCAGAGAATAATGGTTGTTCTATTTATATGAGTAATATCTTTTATGGTCATGCACCCTTAAATAGCGGTCTATTTTTATTAAATCTCGATAGTAGTGATACACATATTCATAATGTTGAAGCCAAAAGATGCAGAGTTGATAATGATAGTGCAACTTATTTGTGGCACTGTCATTTGGGTCATATTGGTGCAAAGCGCATGAAGAAACTCCATACTGATGGACTTCTGGAATCACTTGATTATGAATCACTTGGTACTTGCGAACCGTGCCTCATGGGCAAGATGACTAAAACGCCGTTCTCCGAAACTATGGAGCGAGCAACTGATTTGTTGGAAATCATACATACCGATGTGTGTGGTCCAATGAATATTGAGGCTCGCGGCGGGTATCGTTATTTTCTCACCTTCACAGATGATTTGAGCAGATATGGGTATATCTACTTAATGAAACACAAGTCTGAAACATTTGAAAAGTTCAAAGAATTTCAGAGTGAAGTGGAAAATCATCGTAACAAGAAAATAAAGTTTCTACGATCTGATCATGGAGGAGAATATTTGAGTTACGAGTTTGGTTTACATTTGAAACAATGTGGAATAGTTTCGCAACTCACGCCACCCGGAACACCACAACGAAATGGTGTATCCGAACGTCGTAATCGTACTTTACTAGATATGGTGCGATCTATGATGTCTCTTACTGATTTACCGCTATCGTTTTGGTGTTATGCTTTAGAGACGGTCGCATTCACGTTAAATAGGGCACCATTAAAATCCGTCGAGACGACACCTTATGAACTGTGGTTTGGCAAGAAACCAAAGTTGTTGTTTCTTAAAGTTTGGGGCTGCAATGCTTATGTCAAGAAACTTCAACCAGATAAGCTCGAACCCAAATCAGAGAAATGTGTCTTCGTAGGATACCCAAAAGAGACTATTGGGTACACATTCTATCACGGATCTTAAGGCAAGACTTTTGTTGGTAAATTCGGATCCTTTCTAGAGAAGGAGTTTCTCTCGAAATAAGTGAGTGGGAGGAAAGTAGAACTTGATGAGGTAACTGTACCTACTCCCTTATTGGAAAGTAGTTCATCACAGAAACCGTTTCTTGTGACAACTACACCAATTAGTGAGGAAGCTAATGATATTGATCATGAAACTTCAAATCAAGTTACTACCAAACCTCGTAGGTCAACCAGAGTAAGATCCGCACCAGAGTGGTACGGTAATCCTATTCTGGAAGTCATGTTACTTGACCATGACGAACCTACGAACTATGAGGAAGCGATGATGAGCCTAGATTCCGCAAAATGGCTTGAGGCCATGAAATCTGAGATGGGATCCATGTATGAGAACAAAGTATGGACTTTGGTTGACTTGCCCGATGATCGGCAAGCCATCGAGAATAAATGGATTTTCAAGAAGAAGACTGACGCTGATGGTAATGTAACTGTCTACAAAGCTCGACTTGTTGCGAAAGGTTTTTGACAAGTTCAAGGGGTTGACTACGATGAGACTTTCTCACCCGTAGCGATGCTTAAGTCTGTCCGAATCATGTTAGCAACTGCCGCATTTTATGATTATGAAATATGGCAAATGGATGTCAGAACTGCATTCCTGAATGGATTTCTAGAAGAAGAGTTGTATATGATGCAACCAGAAGGTTTTGTCGATCCAAAAGGTGCTAACAAAGTGTGTAAGCTCCAACGATCCATTTATGGACTGGTGCAAGCCTCTCGGAGTTGGAATAAATGTTTTGATAGTGTGATCAAAGCATATGGTTTTATACAGAATTTTGGAGAAGCCTATATTTACAAGAAAGTGAGTGGGAGCTCTGTAGCATTTCTGATATTATATGTAGATGAGATATTATTAATTGGAAATGATATAGAATTTCTGGATAGCATAAAGGGATACTTGAATAAAAGTTTTTCGATGAAAGACCTCGGTGAAGCTGCTTACATATTGGGCATCAAGATCTATAGAGATAGATCAAGACGCTTAATTGGACTTTCACAAAGCACATACCTTGATAAAGTTTTGAAAAATTTAAAATTGGATCAGGCAAAGAAAGGGTTCTTGCATGTATTACAAGGTGTGAAGTTGAGTCAGACTCAATGCCCGACCACAGCAGAAGATAGAGAGAAAATCAAAGATGTTCCCTATGCTTCAGCCATAGGCTCTATCATGTATGCAATGCTGTGTACCAGACCAGACGTATGCTTAGCAATTAGTTTGGCAGGAAGGTACCAAAGTAATCCAGGAGTGGATCACTAGACAACTGTCAAGAATATCCTGAAATACCTGAAAAGGACTAAGGATATGTTTCTCGTTTATGGAGGTGACAAAGAGCTAGTCGTAAATGGTTACGTCGATGCAAGCTTTGACACTGATCTGGACGATTCTAAATCGCAAACCAGACACATGTTTATATTGAACGGTGGAGCTGTCAGTCAGTGCAGTTCTAAACAAAGCGTCATGGCGGGATCTACATGCGAAGCGGAGTACATAGCTGCTTCGGAAGCATCAAATGAAGGAGTCTGGATGAAGGAGTTCATTTCCGATCTAGGTGTCATACCTAGTGCATCGGGACCAATGAAGATCTTCTGTGACAATACTGGTGCAATTGCCTTGGCAAAGGAATCCAGATTTCACAAGAGGACCAAGCACATCAAAAGACGCTTCAATTCCATCTGGGACCAAGTCCAGGCGGGAGACATAGAGATTTGCAAGATACATACGGATCTGAATATTGCAGACCCGTTGACTAAGCCTCTTCCACGAGCAAAACATGATCAACACCAAGGCTCCATGGGTGTTAGAATCATTACAGTGTAATCTAGATTATTGACTCTAGTGCAAGTGGGAGACTGAAGGAAATATGCCCTATAGGCAATAATAAAGTTATTATTTATTTCCTTATATCATGATAAATATTTATTATTCATGCTAGAGTTGTATTAGCCAGAAACATGATACATGTGTGAATACATAGACAAACTTAATGTCACTAGTATGCCTCTACTTGACTAGCTCATCAAAGATGGTTATGTTTCCTAACCATAGACATGAGTTGTCATTTGATTAACGGGATCACATCATTAGGAGAATGATGTGATTGACATGACCCATTCCGTTAGCTTAGCACTTGATCGTTTAGTATGTTGCTATTGCTTTCTTCATGACTTATACATGTTCCTACAACTATGAGATTATGCAACTCCCGCTTACCGGAGGAACACTTTGTGTTCTACCAAACATCACAACATAACTGGGTGATTATAAAGGAGCTCTACAGGTGTCTGCAAAGGTACATGTTGAGTTGGCGTATTTCGAGATTAGGTTTTGTCACTCCGATTGTCGGAGAGGTATCTCTGGGCCCTCTCGGTAATGCACATCACTATAAGCCTTGCAAGCAATGTAGCTAATGAGTTAGTTACGGAATGATGCATTACGTAACGAGTAAAGAGACTTGCCGGTAACGAGATTGAACTAGGTATTGGGATACAGACGATCGAATCTCGGGCAAGTAACATACCGATGACAAAGGGAACAACGTATGTTGTTATGCGGTTTGACCGATAAAGATCTTCGTAGAATATGTAGGAGCCAATATGAGCATCCAGGTTTCGCTATTGGTTATTGACCGGAAGCGTGTCTCAGTCATGTCTACATAGTTCTCGAACCCGTAGGGTCCGCACGCTTAAGGTTTCGTTGACAGTTTTATTATGAGTTTATAAGTTTTGATGTACTGAAGGTTGTTCGAAGTCCTCGATGTGATCACGGACATGACGAGGAGTCTCAAAATGGTCGAGACATAAAGATTGATATATTGGACGAGTATATTTGGACACCGGAAAGGTTCCGGGTGAGATTGGGACAATACCGGAGCTCCGGGAGGTTATCGGAACCCCCGGGAGGTATATGGGCCTTATTGGGCCTTAGTGGAAAGGAGGGGAAAGGAGCAAGGGAGCCCCCCCCCCAAGCCCAATCCGAATTGGGAGGGGGCCCGGCCCCCCTTTCCTTCCTCCGTCCTTCCTCTTTCTTCCCTCTCCCTGTCCTAATAGGAAAGGGGGGAGTCCTACTCCCGGTGGGAGTTGGACTCCCCCCCCTAGGGCGCGCCACCCCCCTTGGCTGGCCCCCTCCTCCACTCCTTTATATACGGGGAAGGGGGGCACCCCATAGACACAACAATGATCTCTTGATCTCTTAGCCGTGTGCGGTGCCCCCTCCACCATAGTCCTCCTCGATAATATTGTAGCGGTCCTTAGGCGAAGCCCTGCGATGGTAGAACATCAAAATCGTCACCACGCTGTCGTGCTGACGGAACTCTCCTCAACACTCGGCTGGATTGGAGTTCGAGGGACATCATCGAGCTGAACCTGTGCTATAACTCAGAGGTGCCATAGTTTCGGTGCTTGATCGGTCGGGCCGTGAAGACGTACAACTACATCAACCGTGTTGTTCTAATGCTTCCGCCTTTGGTCTACGAGGGTACGTGGACAACACTCTCCCCTCTCGTTGCTATGCATCACCATGATTTTGCGTGTGCGTAGGAATTTTTTTGAAATTACTACGTTCCCCAACACCATGGCCATGGCTGGAGGCTGGAGGAGGATGCCGCTCTGTGGAGGAGGTGGTTGGTGGTGGGATGGATGCTGGCTGTGGTGGCGGTGGATGCGGAGGAGTTGTCCTTGGCCGGGGTGGCACTGGCCAGGGTGCTGGAGATGGTGGAGGCCACTAGGATGATGTGTTGCGTGATACGACGTCTCTTGTTGTGGTGGCCGGCCTGATTGAGCAACTCTAGAAGTTTGGGTTTTGTGGGGCCGGGAGAAATCCCTACTTCGTATCATCATGGCTTGCAACGGCGACGTCTATGGATATCGTCCCCTCCTTGGAGGCGTTGCTTTAGCCTTGATCTGACTCCCTTCCTTGTGCTCAGGGGAAACTCTTGGTTCGTTCTTTGGACCAGTCGGCGGTGGCGACATGGCGTCGTTTTCCTTCTTAGAGGTGTCATCTTGTTGCTCGAGGACTTCTGTTGGCATGGCCTACTTTGGTGTCGGCTTCTACTATGGGCATGGGCTTCCTTGGTGCAATGTACACCATCGTGGGCGCTCTCTCGACGACGTCGTCTCTAGGTCCGCCTAGGCCCTACCGTTCACTTGCCAACTCCTTGGCGCAATTGGTGGGGTACGTTGGTCTGTGTTGGCCTCGAGTTTTGATCTTTTTGTAGAGGTCTTGTAAGTGCATCTGGTGCCCCTTAGTGATTTTGGTGTATTGAAGACTTATAGGTTAAGGGACTAATATGTTTGTGAGTGTACACAGGCTCTATAAGTCGATGAGGAGTTTGATATTTACAATGAATGTCGACCCCTAAAAATGAATGTCTTCAACAGAAGACTTTGGTTCTCCTGAAGACTTTGAAAGTGATGAAATTGGTGTGACCTTGAAGACTTGGATATTCATGCAAGGATTATGAAGCGTGAAGACTTTTGTTTTCGTAGTTTCGTTTTCTCTTTCTTGAGTCGTAGGAAACACCGTACTGTTAAAGGGGGTCGAGGTAATACTAAGGAAACTGATTTCCAAGTGATGCTCATCTCAAAATCCTACACCTTCCCAATCCTTTCGAGTGAAGACATTGGAAATCTCATATCAGTTCAGTCAATTTCTTCAGTGACAGAGACGAAGATCTTCTGGTCTTTGAGGAATTTGTTCTGACTGAGGATTTAGGAATTCGCTAGTGCGGATTGCGTACACAGTGAGGAACATGATAGCCCTGAGGAATTCGAACCTCAAATCCGATCGTTGCTGTGCTACGTGCCAGCTGTCCAAAATATCCTACCACCTAATGGCCATATCATTGAAGAGCATTTATGTCTTATCATGTCAGGCTGCTCCCTAGGCTACAATTGTCGCCCCCTACAACCACTAGCTGGTTGGCTGCTCCGAGAGAAACTGACACTCGTCAATTGAGAGGATCCCATCCTCCGAGGACTTTGAGCGAAAATCATCAAGTGAGGAAAACCCAAATCTCAAACCCTAACCTACAAACCCAAAGTGATTGAGCATCACTGAAGAGATTGTTCCTGTGTGGAACTGATGCTTGTTACCTTTGAGGACTATGTATCCTCCAGACGGTTAAGCATCATGGTCTAAGCAACCCAGAGGAATTGTGGATCGCCGAGTGACCAAGTCTGTGAAGGTTTGGACGTCATCTGTGAAGACTTACCACGAGTGTTGGGCGAGGTCTGTGTGATCTTAGCTCAAGGAGAATACAGTGAGGACTATGTGTCTGGGACTATGTGTCCTCGAGTTTAAATACTCATCCGCTCCAACCAGACGTACAACTGTTACAGTAGTTGGAACTTGTCTACCAAATCATTGTCTTCACCAAGCCTACTGGTTCTATTTCCTCAACCCTTTCATTTCCTCATTCATGTGTTGATGAACCTGATCATTACTATTTGAAGACTTTGGCTGAAGACTTTCTCTGTTTCCTCAATCCAATTTCTTCAGTCACATTGTCTTCAGCCTTCTTATCCTGTGTTTACGCTTTCTGTACTATAGGTTTGTTTTCCATTTCATCATGATGTCTATGCTATTGCTCTGTTATGCTTATACCTGAGTACTTATTCCACTGCTAGTTGTTCATAACTTAGGAATTTCCTCACCCTGAAATTCCTTAGAAATGAATTTGTAAAAATCGCCTATTGACCCCCCTGGCCGACTTAACGCACTTTCAATTGGTATCAGAGCAAGGTACTCCCTTGTTCTGTGTGATTTTGGTTTAACCACCTGGAGTTCTAGTTATGTCGACCGCAGGAATGAAGAAAGTGGCATGCCCCATCTTTGATGGTCATGAGTATCCCAAGTGGAAGGCCATGATGAAGAACCGACTCATGGCGATGAACATCGAACTATGGACCATCACTGAGATCGGTCTTACCGATCTTTGCAAGATGACGGAGGTTGATGATATTCGCAAGTACACTCTCATCAACCTCGTGGCAAAGGATGTCATCTGGTCCTGTTTGTCACAAAATCAGTTCAGGAACATCATGCATCTCAACCATCCGAAGCTTATCTGGGACCGACTCTCTGAGGTCTATGAAGGCCATCGAACTCTTCATGATCCTTGGTTTGAGGATTTCAAGGAATCTCTCAAGGACATGATTTTCGCCCCAGAATCATCATCCATTGCACCATGCCTTATGGCAAAGGGTGCCGAGGTAACTGAATGGTACCTTTCCGAATCTAGTGATGATGAATCGGGTGATGAATTTGGACCGAGCTATGGAAGATCACGAGCACTGAAGGCCAAGGTAGTCTTTGAGTCTGAAGGTGAAGATTATGGTAGCTGCCTTAGTGACCCTGAAGGACTGAGCCAGGAGCTTGCAATGCTCGTGAAGAAATTCCAAAAGTTCTCTCGCTGCGGTCGCTTTGGAAAGTTTTCAAGGAGTGACGATTCCTCCTCTCGTGACTACAAAAGAGAACTTGCCACAAATGCAAGAAACCTGGTCACCATGTCTGATTGTCCTCTGTGGGAAAAGGAATCAAATAAGAAAAAGTACAAAGATGACGATTCTGATGACTCAAAGAAGAAGAAGAAATCTTCAAAGTCTTCATCATCAAAATCTTCAAAGTCTTCATCTCACAAGAAGAGCAGTTCCAAGAAGGCCCGGGCATTCATTGGCAAGGAAATGGACTCTGAAGCTAAATCTGAGGATAATGTGGAAGAGGAGGAATCTGAGGAGTCAGACTCTGGTGTGACGAGCTTAGCCCTTGCTACTGCTTACGTCAGCAAGTCCATCTTCAACACTAAAGAAAATGACCTCCCCAACTTTGCTGACAAGAGCGTCGATGACTATGCTCCCACCTACTGCTTTATGGCAAAAGGTGCCAAGGTACTCAAACATTCCTCCTCTGACTCCAGTGAGGATGAATCTGATGAAAATCTCAAGCCTAGCTATTCCAAACTTGCTAAAATTGTTGTTAAACAACAGAAGGCTTTGGAAAAGATTCGAAATCTACTAGACAAAAGTGATGACCTGTTGGGTGAGGAATTGAATCGAACTAAGACTCTGACTGATAATCTACAGAGACTTCTGACTAGGTTTGACAACCTTCAAAATCATCATAACACTCTCTTAACTAATCATGAGAAGCTTTCTTATGAATTTCTTCAGAGAAAGCAAGATCTTGAGAAGTTAAAAGTGAGTTATGAAGATCTTCAGAAGGAAAACGATTCATTGCTTGTTCAATAGATCAGTTCCGCTCAGGAAGAATTTATTCCACCATGTCTGAAATGCATTGAGCGTGAATCTGCTAATTCTTCTCTTGAATGTTCAAATGCTTCTATTTCTGCAAATTCTTTAACTGTCTCTATGGCCATAAATTCCACATCTGAGGATACCGCAAGTATCACTGACGATAATGTAGGGCTGAAGGAACTGTATGTGACAGACATTTACAAAAGCCTAAAAGGGCATCAGACTCTTTGTGATGTGCTCAAAAAGCAGATCCTGAACAGGAACCCTAGGAAAGAGGGTATTGCCTTTGAGAGGAAACTCAATGTTAATGGAACCTACTGGAAACCTGAGCAGTATCCCAAAACCTCATGGGTTGCTGCTAAAGGACCTCCTGTAGATCCATGCACTTTGTCTGGCTTTACTTGTGATTCTTCATATCCCTCTGATGAGTCATTTGACTCTAACTATAAATTGTTCAAGAATCAGAATGGTGAAGTATTTGCTCAATATGTTGGAACTAACTGCAGAAACGGTCCCCCTATGAAGAAAATCTGGGTTCGCAAAAGGTGCCTTGAAAATCTTTAGGTGAATGTCATCATGACGCCACCTATGAAGGAAAGGAACCCCAGATCAAATTCTTCATATGGAACAAATTCTTCATCAGGATCAAAATCCTCATATGAACATCATCGTGCTAACACTTTTGTTTCGCAGGGAAAGCCTAAAGTCTATGAATATGTGCATTATTCTTCAAACCATTATGTTCATAAGTCCTTGAAGAATTTCTCTGCTTATTCATATGCTTATCCTAACCACTCTTCTGTGAAACGAAGTGCACTGGCTGCAATGCCATCTTTTTCCTATGGAGCTCGTAGAATGATGAACTCTTTGCCACCCCTCCAGATGTGGGTGCTGAATAAAAAGAACTAATATCTTATGCAGGGTCAGGCCTCCAGTCGAACTTAATCGTCTGAAGAATTTGCTCGAGACCTGAATGTGCTTGAATGGATGTAAGCTAATCATGAAGAAATGAATCACTCATTTCTCTCGTCCTCACATTGCTATATCTGTTACTGTTGATGAAGTTGATATCATATTCTTCACTGATGAAGTATATGGGTTCATAAGTTGCACTAATTCATCTGCAGGATGAACAACCTAAAGCTACTTAGTGGGTCCTCGGCAGTGGATGTACAAACCACATGACCGGTGACAGTAACTTGTTGATGGACACTGATTTGTCACCATCTCATTTGAAGCATATCACCTACGCTGACAAAGGCAAAAGCAAGGTATTGGGTCTAGGTAAGGTTGCGATCTCAAAGGATAGACACTTGGACAAAGTCATGCTTGTCGAGTCCTTAGGATTCAACCTCATGTCTGTCTCAATGCTTTGTGATCTTGATATGGTTGTCGTCTTTGGCAAATATCGTTGCATTGTGCTAATGGAATTTGACAATTCCAAAGTCTACGAAGGCATTCGGAAAGGAGACTTGTATATTGTTGATTTCTCTCCAGGACCACAGCCTGCCACATGTCTACTTGCAAAAGCTTCAAAATGCTGGCTATGGCATCGACGACTTGGTCATGCTGGGATGAGGAACTTGCATACACTCGCGAAGAAGAAGCATGTCATTGGCATCGAGGGTGTCAAATTCCTCAAAGATCATCTTTGTGGGGCTTGTGAGGCTGGAAAGATCACCAGAGCCAAGCACCCCTCAAAGACTATCATGATCACTTCTCGTCCCTTTGAATTACTTCATATGGATCTCTTTGGTCCTACTCATTATGCCATGTTCTCTAGTTCTGCATCACTATATGGCTTTGTCATAGTTGATGATTATTCTCGTTACGCATGGGTGCATATCATCACTTACAAAAATGAAGTGTAGGAAGTCTTCAGACGATTTTGCTCAAGAGCTTCTACTAACTTTGGTGTGAAGATCAAGCATATCAGGAATGATAATGGAACTGAGTTCAAGAACACTGGTCTCGATAAATATCTTGATATACTTGGTATTACTCACGAGTTATCTGCTCCCTATACTTCTTAGCAGAATGGCTCGTGGAGCGCAAGAACAAAACCCTTGTTGAGATGGCTTGCACCATGCTTGATGAATACAAGAAACCACAACGTTTTTGGCCTGAAGCTATTGACATTGCATGCCACATCATCAACAGGGTATATCTTCACAAATTCTTGAAAAAGACCTCATATGAACTCCTCATTGACAAGAAACCCAATGTAAGTTATTTCAAAGTCTTCGGTGCTAAATGCTGGATTAGAGATCCTCACCATCACTCTAAATTTGCACCGAAAGCACATGAGGGTTTTATGCTTGGTTACGGAAAGGACCCGCACACCTATAGAGTCTTCAACATCAATCATCACAAGATTGTTGAAACTGTAGATGTGCGGTTCGATGAAACTAATGGCTCGCAAAGAGAGCACCTACCTCCCGTGCTAGATGAAATGTCACCTGAGGAATCCATCAAGTTCAAAGCTACTGAGGATATCATCCCTACCGAAGAATCTGCTGAAGAAGTCATTCCGGATCATGAAGAAAATCACACTGGTGCTGCTGAAGAAAATGGTCCTGAAGAAATTTTTGGGCCTAAGCAAAGTTGTCAACCTGCACATCCTCGTGTCACAAATGAAGTGCAGATCGAGAAAATTATCGATGATATCAATGCATCAGGTCCTCTTACGCGCTCAAAAGCTTCACACTTATCTAAATTTTGTGGGCATTTTGCGTTTCTCTATCACAGTGCCCACTAAAGTTGATGAAGCATTCATGGAATCTGAGTGAATTCAAGCCATGCAAGATGAATTGCATCAATTCGAGCTCAACAATGTGTGGGAGCTTGTCAAGCGACCAGACCCATGCAAGCATGACATCATCAGTACCAAATGGATCTACCGCAACAAACAATATGAAAATGGCCTTGTGGTGAGGAATAAGGCTCGTCTTGTAGCTCAAGGCTACACACAGGTTGAAGGAATTGATTTCGATGGAACTTTTGCACCTGTTGCTAGACTTGAGGCTATTCACATATTGCTTGCTTACGCTAACCATCATAATATCATCTTACATCAAATGGATGTGAAAAGTGCATTCCTCAATGGTAAGCTTGAGGAAGAAGTATATGTTACTCAACCACCAGGTTTTGAGGATCAAAATTTTCAGATCACGTCTACAGACTCAACAAGGTCCTCTATGGCCTCAAGCAAGCACCTCGGGCGTGGTATGACACAATGAAGGAATTCCTCATGAAGAAAGGCTTCAAACCCGGTTCACTTGACCCAACTCTTTTCACCAAAGCATATGATGATGAATTATTCGTGTGCCAAATATATGTTGATGATATTATCTTTGGCTGTACTAACCAACGTTACAATGACGAAAATTTGCCTATATGATGAGTGAGGAATATCAAATGTCTATGATGGGAGAGTTGAAATTCTTCTTAGGTCTTCAAATTCGTCAACAACACAATGGCATATTCATATCTCAGGAGAAATACCTCAAGGATGTGTTGAGGAAATTCGGGATGCAAGATTACAAAGGCATCAAAATCCCTATGCCCACAAATGGCCATCTATGCACCGATGAAAATGGTAAAGACTTTGATCAAAAGGTATACCACTCCATGATTGGCTCTTTATTGTACCTATGTGCATCTAGGCTGGATATTATGCTTAGTGTTTGCATGTGTGCCCGATTTCAAGCTACACCGAAGGAATCACACCATAAGGCTGTGAAGCATATTCTTTGATATCAAGATCACACTCCAACACTTGGATTATGGTATCCCAAGTGCTCTTCCTTTTATCTCATTGGATATTCTGACTTTAACTATGCTGGTGATCGGGTGGACCGCAAATCAGGATTAGGCACATGTCATTTCCTCGGACGATCATTGGTATGTTGGTCCTCGAAGAAGCAGAACTGCGTATCACTCTCTACTGCTGAAGCTGAGTACATTGCTGCTGGATCCTGCTGTGCTCAATTGCTATGGACGAAGCAAACCCTCAAGGACTATGCCATCAATGTGAAGGATGTGCTACTCTATTGCGACAATGAGAATGCTATCAAGATTGCTCACAACCTAGTTCAGCACTCGAAGACAAAGCACATCTAGATTCGTCATCATTTTCTTTGTGACCATGTGTTGAAGGGTGACATCTCCATCGACCATGCAAATACTGAAGACCAGCTGGCCGATATCTTCACAAAGCCCTTGGATGAGAAGAGATTTAGCAAGTTGCGTGTGAGCTAAATATCTTGGAATCTTAGAATGTTCTTTGAAAAGGACACACATCCTAACACTTATACAAAACTGATGACTTAGATGTGCAACACACGAAGTAACATTTTTCTTCAATCAATGAAGACTAACCCTCTAAGTGTGAAGAAATTAATGAAGAATTCGATTCTCAGAACCCTACGATAGTTGTACGCGGTGTCTGAAATCATCATTCTTATACGGTGGGTTACGCCACCAACCAAAGTTGAAAATCTTAAATTTGAGTTTTTCTTCATTTTTGAAATTCCTTAGTTGTTCAATTTCTTAAACTTTGCATTGTCTTCACTCTTTCCGTCATTATTCTTCATTGACCATATATATATATATATATATACTTGAGTTTTTATGTCCTCTACAACATTCACTTATTGCTAATTCTTCAAGTTGCCTTTTCTGCTAAGTGAATGTGATCGGACCCTTTCCCCCTCTATGCTAAACTCAACCCAGTCTGTTCAAAAATTCTTCATGTGCGTTCTATTTGAAACCCGTTCAAATTCTTCACTGTGTCCTTGCCAGCTGAAGAATTTGCGAACGAAACTTTAAAATATTCTTATCTGAACTTTCGGCTTTTGCCGCTCAAACCGTTACACATCCCATGATAAGATTTATCTATTCACCCATGATCTCACACGATGTACACCACACTGTACGTGGGTGACACATGTCGCTAGGATGAGAAGGGTCAGGGGCATGTTCGTCCATTTTCCTCGGGCGAGCGGTTTTTCACCTCGGCTATAAATACCCCTCACCCTCCTCAGACTGCATTTACCCTGCTCGATCTCACTCCCCTCGCTCGAGCTCTCAAGCCCTAGCGCCGCCGCTACCTTCATCGTCGCCGGTGAGGAAGAGCTTCACTGCCTCGACCTTGTCGACGTCGTACTCGTGCCGGCCGCGGAAATCTTCACTCTGCCGCTACCGTAGTTGTCTTCCTCTGCCAAGTTAGGGCGTGGAAGATCTGGACTGACGAACTTCCAATCTACACTCTTAGTTCATCATGTTCTTCGTCAAGGGTAATTAAAAGTTACTTTTACTGCCTTTGTTGATTCTGATGATTTCCATAAAATCTTCAAAAGGTGTTTATTCTTCAACTTCCACACTCTAAACACCTTACACAGTCATCTATTCTTATTCTGTTTCTCTAAGTGATGTTTTTTTCTCAAGATTCCTCAATTGTGTGAATTTTACAATCCACACAACTCTGGAACCTAAGTCAAAGAACGCTTAGTGAAATTCTTCAAGACATATCTGGTCAATTTCTTCAAACTTGTCCGTTGTGCAAAAACATCTGAGAACGCATATGACCTCTCCAAATTCTTCGCACCTATACTCTGTTCATAGGTACACGTGTCTGCTGCTGAATCACTAGGTTCTCATCAACTTAACTCATTTGTAGCATTCCTCGAAGAAAAGCTGCATACTTCTTCAGAGAACTCAATAGTTCAAAATCCTCAACTGAAGAAAATGGCAGATGGCAAGAAACCTTAGAAGGGAGGGAAGAAACTGGAAGTCAACACTGCTTTTGAGATCCCTGCTGACATATATACATGGTATTGCACACCAGATGAAGGAAACTCATGGTAAGGAAACAAAGAATGAGCGCAAGGTGCGCATTCAGAAAATTGAACGAAGATGGGCACATGAATGGAGGGAGTACAAATATGTTACTCCAAAGTACATGAAGAAATTTTCTCTAAACCGTCCTTGCCCAAGACCACCGTTGGCACCTAGCAAAATTGCTGATCCCACTAGCATCAAGCGCGGTGAGGACCATGCTGATGAATGGGCCAAGCGGCAAGCCAAGCTGGCCAAACAGGCCAAAAAAAGCAGTGAGGAAATTCAATGAAGACTCAGCTGCTGCCGCTACTGAGGCCTCCACAAGCAAGAAGGCTATGCCTAAGAAGCCTGCTCGAAAACCACCTTCCTCAGCAATGCCCTCCCGGCCAAGTTCAGCAATGCCCTCACGGCCAAGCTCATCTATGCCCTCATGGCATATTCCTCAAGCTGCTCCAGTTCCTCAGGTTACAATACCCTTGGCTCCTCCAGCAAAGTTCTCAGGACCTGTGCATCTTGCCTCTTGCCAAAGGACCATAGGCATCTCAATTGCCTCAGGAGCATCTACAAGTTCTTCAGCTCCTCCTCAGTCTTCCAAAGGCCCCACTTTGCTGTAGACCAACGCGACTGCTAGACGAGGCACTAGACCAAGTCCTCACAAGAAGCAAGTTGCCTTCCATGTGCCGTCAGAAGCTGATGATGAGGAATTAGCCAAAATCATCAAGGACAGACACCAAATGGCCGCTAGAGCCAAGGGCAGTGTTGTGCCTCTCCTGTTGGATCCGAAGAAGATCTTGGACTTCATTGAACTCTGGCACAATGACCCAAATACCCCTGAGGGAGTCCAGGACTAGGGGGTGTCCGGATAGCCGGATCACCATCATCGGCCGAACTATCATCGGCCGGACTATCATCATCGGCCGGACTCCAAGACTATGAAGATACAAGATTGAAGACTTCGTCTCGTGTCCGGAGAGGACTTTCCTTGGCGCGGAAGGCAAGCTTGGCGATACGGATATGTAGATCTCCTACCATTGTAACCGACTCTATGTAACACTAGCCCTCTCCGGTGTCTATATAAACCGGATGGCTCTAGTCCGTAGGACAACAACAACAACCATTACAATCATACCATAGGCTAGCTTCTAGGGTTTAGCCTCCTTGATCTCGTGGTAGATCCACTCTTGTAACATCCACAATATCAATATCAATCAAGCAGGACGTAGGGTTTTACCTCCATCAAGAGGGCCCGAACCTGGGTAAAACATCGTGTCCCTTGTCTCCTGTTACCATCCGCCTAGACGCACAGTTCGGGACCCCCTGCCCGAGATCCGCCAGTTTTGACACCGACATTGGTGCTTTCATTGAGAGTTCCCCTGTGTCGTCACCGATAGGCTTGATGGCCTCTTCAATCAACAACGACGCAGTCCCGGGCGAAACTTCTCTCCCCGGACAGATCTTCGTATTCGGCGGCTTCGCACTGCGGGCCAACTCACTTGGCCATCTGGAGCAGATCGAAAGCTACGCCCCTGGCCGTCAGGTGAGGTTTGGAAGCCTAAACTTCACGACCGGTATCCACGGGGACTTGATCTTCGATGGATCCGAGCCGCAGCCAAGTGCGCCGCACTGTCACGATGGGCACGACCTAACTCTGTCGCCGGACAGCGCCTTGAAGGCCGCACACGAATCCGCTCCGACCCATGGTCTAGAGCCGATCGTGCAGATCGAGGACGGGTGGCTGGACACCGCCTCGGGAGCTGCAACTTCCACGGCGATGGAGCCGAACACTGACCTTGTCCCTCATAAAGCTCATGACTCCGAGGTGCCGGACTCCCTTCCGGACTCCAAACCTCCTGCGCCGCTGCCAATCGAATCCGATTGGGCGCCGATCATGGAGTTCACCGCTGCGGACATCTTTCAGTACTCACCATTCGGCGACATCTTAAATTCGCTGAAGCACCTCTCTCTATCCGGAGAACCCTGGCCGGACTACGGCCAGGATGGTTGGGACGCGGACGACGAAGAAATTCAAACCCCACCCACCACCCACTTCGTAGCCACCGTCGATGATCTAACCGACGTACTCGACTACGACTCCAAAGACATCGACGGTATGGACGACGATGCCGGAGACTATCAAGAACCAGCGCCTACAGGACACTGGAAGACCACCTCGTCATACGACATATACATGGTGGACACCCCAAAAGATGGGGACGGCGAAGAAGCAGCGGAGGCAGATTCCTTAAAGAAACAGCCCAAGCGCCAACGTCAGCGGCGCCGCTCTAAATCCCGCCACAGCAAGAATGGAGATTCCGGCACAGGAGATAATAACACCCCAGAAAGTGCCGAAGATAACCCCCTCCAGCAAGATTCAGTGCAGGAGGAGGCAGAAGCAAGCCCTCACGAGAGGGCGGCAGACGAAGAGGTCGAGGATGATAATTACATACCTCCCTCCGGAGACGAGGCAAGCCTCGACGACGACGAATTCGTCATGCCTGAGGATCCCGTCGAACAAGAGCGTTTCAGACGCAGGCTAATGGCCACAGCAAATAGTCTAAAGAAAAAGCAGCAACAGCTTCAAGCTGATCAAGACCTGCTGGCCGACAGATGGACCGAGGTCCTCGAGGCCGAAGAGTATGAACTCGAACGCCCCTCCAAAAGCTACCCAAAACGCAAGTTGCTCCCCCGACTAGAGGAGGAAGCATACAAACCTGCATCACTAGTGCACAATATGGCAGACCGACCACCTCGTGGCCGCGACAGAGAGGCATGTAAGCCCTCCACCAAAACCGTACCCCGGCACCGCTCAAAAAGCACGAAGCCACGGGGGAACGCACCGGACTTGCGAGATATATTGGAGCACAAGGCAAGACAATCCAGATCTATCTATGGATCACGTGGGCGCCCCAAGACCCACGACGAATACCGTCGCGCCGGATACAACTACTCCGGCCGGGCCGAACACAGCAGACAACGCTCTCTTGAGCCACGTCGCGATATTGCTCAATACAGAGGCGCCGCACACCCACTATGCTTCACTGACGAAGTAATGGATCATCAAATCCCTGAAGGGTTTAAACCCGTTAACATCGAATCCTACGATGGCACAACAGACCCCGCGGTTTGGATTGAGGATTATCTCCTTCATATACATATGGCCCGCGGCGACGATCTTCACGCCATCAAATATCTCCCGCTCAAGCTTAAAGGACCAGCTCGGCATTGGCTTAACAGCTTGCCCGCAGAGTCAATTAGGTGCTGGGAAGACCTAGAAGCCGCATTCCTCGACAACTTCCAAGGCACGTATGTGCGACCACCGGACGCAGATGACCTAAGCCACATAATCTAGCAGCCAGATGAATCGGCCAGACAATTCTGGACACGGTTCTTAAAAAAGAAAAATCAAATCGTCGACTGTCCGGATGCAGAGGCCCTCACTGCCTTCAAACATAACATCCGCGACGAGTGGCTGGCCCGGCACCTAGGGCAGGAAAAGCCGAAATCCATGGCAGCCCTCACATCACTCATGACCCGCTTCTGTGCGGGAGAGGATAGCTGGCTAGCTCGCAGCAACAACCTCAGTAAAAATGCTGACAGTCCGGATACCAAGGACCACAATGGCAGGTCGCGTCGAAACAAAAACAAACGCCGCATTAACGGCGGCAGCAATGAGGATACGGCAGTCAACGCCGGATTCCGAAGCTCCAAACCCGGTCAACGGAAGAATCCATTTAAAAGAACCACTCCGGGCCCGTCCAATTTGGACCAAATACTCGACCGCTCTTGTCAAATACATGGAACCCCCGAAAAGCCAGCTAACCACACCAACAGAGATTGTTGGGTATTCAAGCAGGCAGCAAATTAATTGCCGAAAACAATGACAAGGGGCTACACAGCGATGACGAGGAAGAGACCCGGCCGCCGAACAACAGAGGACAAAAGGGATTCCCCCCTCAAGTTCGGACGGTAAACATGATATACGCAACGCATATACCCAAGAGGGAGCGGAAGCGTGCACTAAGGGACGTATACGCGATGGAGCCAGTCGCCCCAAAATTCAACCCATGGTCCTCTTGCCCGATCACTTTCGATCGAAGAGACCATCCGACCAGTATCTGCCATGGCGGATTCGCCGCATTGGTTTTAGACCCAATCGTCGATGGATTTCACCTCACGAGAGTCCTGATGGACGGCGACAGTACCCTGAACCTGCTTTATCAGGATACAGTGCGCAAGATGGGCATAGACCCTTCAAGGATTAAACCTACAAAGACGACCTTCAAAGGCGTCATACCAGGTGTTGAGGCCAATTGTACAGGCTCAGTCACACTGGAAGTGGTCTTCGGATCCCCGGATAACTTCCGAAGCGAGGAGTTAATCTTCGACATAGTCCCGTTCCGCAGTGGCTATCACGCTCTGCTCGGATGAACCGCGTTTGCAAAATTCAACGCGGCGCCGCATTATGCATACCTTAAGCTCAAGATGCCAGGCCCTCGTGGAGTCATCACAGTCAATGGAAACACAGAACGCTCCCTCCGAACGGAGGAACATATAGTGGCTCTCGCGGCAGAAGTACAGAGCAGCCTTTTAAGGCAATTTTCAAGTCCGGCCGTTAAACGAGCGGACATGGCCAAACGCTCCCGGAGCAACATCAACCAAGATCACCCGGCACGTTCTGAGCACGTGTAGCAATGCGGCCCCAACCCCAGCCCTCGCACAATTGCAAGACAAACTCTCCGCGTACATAATTACGCCCTGGAGATACCATGGGCATAGGGGGAGAGGCACGACCACGATAGACCCAGAGTGCGGTTCGACCACACCAGGGGCTCCCAAGTGTGTCGCTCTTTTTATCTTTTATTTTTCACCCTCTTTTTTATATACAGGACTCTGTCCGGCGGCAAACCTGCCGAACTCATGATGCAACAGCCAGGGAGGGACAAAGGCTGCGATGAACACTCAGGTGGTCTCCATTACGAGCATTAAATTTGTTAAATACACCATTCCGCGGCCTACCCCTGGAGGGAGATGCCTTTAATTCGTCCAATCCCTTGCTTTCCGCACTATTTGTATCATTCCGCACTCATAGCAGATCTTCTTGAATAAATAATGCAGCACTTTTTGCCCATACTTGCATTACTTTATATATATGTTCATTTACGACATGTTGCATCCGTACATTTTGGTACGGCCAAATACACCAGGGGCTTATGTTCCCCGCATTATGGTGTGATAAGTCCGAACACTTTCACAAGTGCGGCACCCCGAACTTATAGCATTATATGAATCGGCTCCGAATCATGTCTTGGGTCAATAGTTGGGTTTGCCCGGCTCCCATGTTTGGCACCTTACGTTCCGTTCTATTGGCTAAGGTAGCACTGGGAGAACCACTGCGATTGCGCCCCGGTTGAGCCGGGTTAACGCCTCAGTGGAGAAAGCTAAAACTGACTGTCATGATAAGGCGAGAGACTGGTCGCTGTTCGAGAGGTCCCTTCGAGTCCCTAAAGACTTATGCCGCTTCGAGCGAAGAACCGGATAATGTCCGGCCAAGGCGTGGATAGCGCCCTGAACTCGGTCTTCCGAATACTAGGGGCTTCGCTGAAATTTAAAATTATAGAATTCTATGGCTAAGTGAGAGTGTTCAAGCACTATAAGTCCGGTTGCCTTGTTCGTTGTGTTGAGCGCCTCCCTAGATGGACCCAAAAATGGGAACAAGAGTGCTCAAGTTTATCCCGAACACACCAGCACTCGCGGCATGGGGGCTGAAGCCGACGACTTGCCATCTCTCAGATTTAATAAACGGCCGCACAGAAGGTAATATTTTAAATTAATAAGCGTTGCTTAGCGCATATGAACAAAGTTTTCAGCGCACAGGATAACACATTGCGAATTTACTCAATAATTACATCCCGGGGGCACTCATCCGCAATCTTGCGGGCACCCTTCAGGACAGTCTTATAGTACATCTCGGGCATACGATACTCCTTGCCCGTTGGCGGCGCGTCAGTGATAAGCTTCTCCGCATCCAGCTTGCCCCAATGCACCTTTGCGCGGGCAAGGGCCCGACGAGCACCTTCAATACAGGCGGAGCGCTTGATAACCTCCACCCAGGGGCACGCATCCACCAACCGCCGCACGAGGCCGAAGTAGCTCCCAGGCATGGCCTCTCCAGGCCACAGCCGGACTATGAGGCCCTTCATGGCCTGCTCGGCTACCTTGTGGAGCTCGACCAGCTGCTTCAGTTGGTCGCTAGGGGGCACCGGATGGCCGGCCTTAGCGTACTGAGACCAGAAGACCTTCTCCGTTGAGCTCCCCTCCTCGGCTCGGTAGAATGCGGCGGCATCAGACACGCTGCGAGGCAGATCTACAAACGCCCCTGGAGAGCTCCGAATTCGGGTAAGTAACACGTAATTTACATTCACATGCTTGCTTTGCATGAAAAATGCCTTACCCGCTGCTATCTTCTTCACCAACTCAATCTCCTGAAGGGACTTATGGGCCTCGGCCTTGGCGGCTTTGGCACTTTTGAGAGCCGAGGCAAGCTCGGACTCTCGAGTCTTTGAGTCATGCTCCAAACTCTCATGCTTTTCCATGAGAGCCTGGAGCTCTTGCCGAGCCGCCGCCGCCCGCGCCTCCTGCTTTTCTCGCTCTGCCCGTTCCGCGGCCGCATTGCGTTCGTCCGCGGACACGGCCTCCTTCAGGGTCGCCACCTCGTTCGTGGCCCTTGCAGCACCCACGTTATCCCTGTTATTTTTTGTCGCAACCTAAATCCTTTTCTGTAAGGTACAAATTCAAAGTGGTGTTACTCACCTTCTTTGTCCTGGAGCTGCTTTTTGGCACGGCCGAGCTCTTGCTCGAACCACTCGAGCTCCTGCTTCAAAGCACCGACCTCCGCAGTCAGTGCAGCAGAGGTCAGCAGCGCAGCCTGCAACCCATATTGACATAATTTTTTAGCAACCCTGCGTATATCTTTTTTAGATCCTCAGTCCGACTTTTCTTTCCGAACACCGAACCGAGCATCAGGGGCTACTGTCTATGTGGTATCACATTGCATATTTTTAACTTCTTACCTCAAAGCCTGATAGAAGGCTACTGCAGGCTTCGGTCAGCCCGCTCTTGGCGAGCTGTACCTTCTGAATCACCGCACTCATAATAGTGTGGTGTTCTTCCTCGATGGAAGCGCTCTTGAGCGCCTCCAACAAATTGACCGGTGCCTCCGGATGGACGGAAGCCGCCGGCGTCACGGTCTTGCCCTTCTTACGAAGGGGCCGCCGGCAGGACTCCGGAACCACTCGGGGTTCCAACGTGGAGTCCGGCGCAAAGTCCGGGAGGCCGCCTTGTGGCGCCTCCGGAGCCTCCCCCTGATGGGTCCCTTCTTGGGATCCCACCTCGGCGTCCTCGGCGTCGCGAGGGGTGGAGGCGGTCGGGATGGAGTCTACATCCGACGGAGCCAACGACCCGCTCAATGAAGTGGGGAGATCATCATTGGCCGGACTACAGGCAGCATGCGGCATTAGAATGACACTATGTGACACAAAAGAGAAATTATAAATCATTCAGCAATCCGGATACTTACGATCTCACCAGAGGCCTGGCCCTTGAAGGCCATTCTTCGTCGCCAACGTTGACATTGGCGGAGCTGTCCGGGGGAATAGTCCTTCCCCTCTTGGACCCTTTGGCCTCCCCTGTTGGGGAAGCCTTCCTCTTCCTCTCTCCCTCCTCTGGGAGAGAGTCCTCTTTCTCCTCCTCGTTTTCGGGGGAGGAGTCCGCCTCGGAATCGTCGGACACCTGAAAACGGGAACTCCTTCGAGTACCCATGGCCTCCTTCTTGGCCTTCTTCTCCGGCACCACGTGCGGTGCTGGAACAAGCAGCCCCGCTAGACGGGCGTCTACTGGGTTTTCTGGCATAGGAGCCGGGCAGATGATCTGCTCCGCCTTCCTCATCCAGTCCTGTCAAAGGAAAAGGGGAAATTGAAACCCGCATAGAGTCAAACTATGAATAGCAAGTATCCCGTAAAGGGGTAAAATCACTTACCTCGTCAGCTTGGCGCTGCGAGCGAAATCCGCGATCTTCGGTGGCGGATGCGGGGGCTTCGGCGCCCTTAAAGAGCACTTTCCAGGCATCTTCGTACCTAGTGTCGAAGAGCCCGCTCAAGGTCTGGTGCTGTGCCGGATTGAACTCCCACAATTTGAATGCCCGTTCTTGGCACGAGAGGATCCGGCGGATGAGCATGACCTGGACCACATTGACAAGCTTGAGCTTCTTGTTCACCAGCCTCTGGATACATGCTTGGAGTCCGGTCAGCTCCTCCGAATCACCCCAGGTCAGGCCGCTCTCCTTCCAAGAGGAGAGCCGCATGGGGATCCCAGGTCTAAATTCGGGGGCCGCTGCCCATCTAGGGTCACGCGGCTCGGTGATGTAGAACCACCCCGATTGCCATCCCTTGATGGTTTCCACGAAGGCACCCTCGAGCCAGAGGACGTTGGGTATCTTACCCAACATGGCGCCTCCGCACTCCGCTTGAGTGCCCTTCACCACCTTCGGCTTGACGTTGAAGGTCTTGAGCCACAAGCCGAAGTGAGGCTGGATGCAGAGGAAGGCCTCGCACACGACGATAAACGCCGAGATGTTGAGGATGAAGTTTGGCACCAGATCGTGGAAATCCAGGCCGTAATAGTACATGAGCCCCTGGACAAAGGGATGCAATGGGAAGCCCAGTCCGCGGAGAAATGGGGAAGGAATATGACCCTCTCATGGGGCCTGGGGGTGGGGATGAGCTGCCCGACGCCGGTGCGCGATGTCGCCGGACAGATATCCGGCGCTGCGCAGTCTTTCGATGTGCTCCTCCGTGATGGAGGAGGCCATCCACTTGCCTCCCACTCCAGACATGTCTGGGGAAGGTTGAGACGAGGTGTGCGGGCTTGGGCGCTGGAGCTCGAGTGCGCGGAGATGGATAAGCAAAGGAGGAAGAAGGCGTAGGTGAAAGGGTGGATCCTAATCCCCTTATATATGGGCGGACAAAGTCTATGCTTCCCCCACCTGCCTGGTAAAACTCGCTTATCTCCCAAGCATCACCTTCAATGGCTCAGTTGGGTTACCCACGTCCGTATTAATGAGAATCCCAGAATAAGGGGGAACACGATCTCTGCTTCGACAAGACGTGCCAAGGAAACCGCTTCGCTAAATGTGCTGAGGCGGTAAAGTAAAAAACAATTCAAGTAATGGCTTGGTAGTGGTGTGACGTCTTGCCGCAAAAAACGTCAGCAGATTGAACTTGTGTATATATTATTCTCTCTACGGTGGAATGTGGAATTTATTTTGCAGAGCCGGACACTATCCTGGTGTTCACAATCTTCTACGAATTATTAGGAGGAGGAACCCGCCTTGCAATGCCGAATAATATGCGCGTCGGACTCATCGTCATTGAAGCCTGGTTCAGGGGCTACTGAGGGAGTCCTGGACTAGGGGGTGTCCGGATAGCCGGATCACCATCATCGGCCGAACTGTCACACCCTGATTTTCATGCCACAACACTTAAGTCAATAAATCATGCTAAAATGTGGTTTGACAAAAACTTTTGAGTGTTTTGTCTTTGCTTTGATTGAATGTTTGTCTGCTGTTTGCAAGTGCTCTAAAAATCAAATAAATCCTCCAACTCCTATACTTCATCTCCTTGCTCCAAACTTCTGCCCAATGATCATGCCATGTGTATAGAGCAATATAGTATTTTCTTACAAAAATAATTTGGCCAAAAAGTATTTTCTAAAATTAGTTTTTCAAAAACCCCTGAATTGAGGTTTGCACTACAAATACTTAATTAAGGGCAGTAAAAATCTTTCCAAAAATATTTTTGACTCCTATTAGATATAGGATACCCAGAAACCACAAAAATATAATTTTAAAAGTTATTTTTCTATTTTATTTAAAAGCTTTTTCTTAAGGCCAGAAATGGTCTTTAATAGGGAAAAATTATTTTATTGCTTCAAAAATATTTGAAAAAAATGTAGGGAAACTCATAGGACATATATTTTACATATATAAGAGTTTCAACACATGGTCATGGTCAAAATATTGGTCAAACCCCTCAAAAACCCTTTCTAGATATTTCAAGCTTTTGAAATATTTACAAAGGAAATATTCTCCAAAAATTCCAAGAAAATTCTAGCATGACACATATGACATGTTTGATGATCTTGCCAAGTCTCATGTCATGGAGAACAGTATAACCCCATGAAACCCTCTCAAAACCATTTCTGTCCATTTTGAAGTTTGAGCAACTTTACATTGCCAAACATGTACAAATGTTCTCAAACCTTGTGAACATGCTCCAATGGTCTAATAATTCATCTAGACCAAATGGCACAAGTTGGAGAACAAGTTAACTTGATCAAAGTGCCCCAAAACCCTTCCTGTCCAGAACCAAAATTGAACAACTCTACATTGGAAACTTTCTCCTTTTGATCTCAACTTTTGTATACATGTTCACATGACCAAATGAGGCCACTACACCAAGTGGTGCATCAAGGAGAAGTGATTTTATCAACTAGATCTACACAAGTTCATTTCTGCTAATATCTAGGGTTTACAAAAGTTGCATTGGCAACTTTGCCCAAATGAGCTCAAACTTGGTGGAACACCCTACTTCTATGTGCCATTCCATCCTGTTAATTCTCATGGCAAGTGGAATTAATTTTCTTGCCCCAACCAACAACAAACACCTTCTGCCATTTTTCCAAAATCACCATTTTGACATCTTCCACTAATCTCCTTGAGCTCAACTTTTTACCACAGCCCCTCCTATACCTCTTCTACCTCCAGTAGCAATGGCTGCATCTCAGATCAATTATTTGGGGGTGAAACCCTCACTTTCTCTCTCTGGACAGCCCATTTCCCTCTCTCTCTCAACCTCTCTCCTCTCCTACTGGCTGTCCAGGGCATCCAAGGCCCTCTCCCCTTTGTTTACTCCTCCCTAAACAACCTAGACACAAGTGCCCACACCCTACAAGCCAAAGACATGCCCTGGCATGCAACTGGCGTGCTCCAGAGCGCGCTACAGTGCACACCCGCACTGTAGCCGCCCCCTTCCAACCACCCCCCGGCCACCTAGGGCCTCCCCGTCGTGTCCCCCGAGGTCACCTCGACGTCCGCATCATGCTACACTATCGTCCCCCTCCTCTCTCTCTCCCTCTCCGGCTCTCCTCGCAGGCGGACAGAACGCCGCCCGAGCGCGCCAGTCGCTGGCCGCGGCGGGGACCCGCCATGCCGCATTCCCCGCTCCCTCTCTTCTCCCCCTGGGCGTAGTCCACCTCCACGAACTCCCTAGACTCGGTGCACCACCTTCCCGAGGGCCGTAGCGACAAGCGCGAGCTCGCCGGCGCACGAGCCCACGGTGCACCATCACCCCGCCATAAAAGGCCACCCCCAGGGCTCTCTCTGGCCTCCTTTCGCTCTCTCTCTCCCTCCAAGAGACCCCTGGACCAACCCTCTCCCCTCCTCGCGCTCTCCATCCGTCACCATGGCCAGAGCCTTGCCATCGGTCTCCGCCTAAATCCGCACCCATCTCTCCTCCTCCTTCCTTCTAGACCGCACTAGAGCGCCACCACCGTCACCGCAAGACCCTCCCGTGCTTCTCCCCCTCCTCCCCGTGGCTGTTCCGTCGAGCTGCATCACCACCGTCAGCCTCGTCCGCCGCGGTCGATGCCTTGCTCGACCCGGTGCCCCTGGGCGACCGTGCCACCCACGGTTGGACGCGGCTGGGTCCTCTGAGCACGCCGGTGGGCAGAGCATCGCCGGAGACGCCCTGTAGAGCCGGCGGCCGGCGTCGAACACCTCCTCTGTCTCCTGTCGCACCCGCGCAGTAGGTGGAGGACGAACCTGACAGGCGGGCCCCGCTTGTCAGTGGCCCAGCCACGGGGCCACGCTGGCAAGTGGAGGCGTACTCGCTTTCTCCCGCGTCCCCGCAGCGAAGGCGTACTCCGGCTGGGCGCCATCGGCGTCACCCTGTCATCTGCGTGGCCAAGCCGCTGGGCCGGCCCACTGCTAAACTGCGCCCAGTGCGCTGGATAAGGGTAAAACCCTTTCATTTTCCTTTTTCTTTTCTGTAAATTTGTAAAATCCACAAATAAGTCAAATGGACTCCAAATTTGATGATTCAAATTTCCAGTGGCTCGACAAATCAAGATCTATTTAATAGGCCACAGTGGACATTTTCGTTGTCCCTGGTTTTCACTGAACCTTTTTAAAATGTCATTTATCCACATAAGTCCACTTCAAAAATCCATATTGTATTCATTTCAACTCCAAATCCAGTGAAACCAATTTCTAAATGTTTCTAAAATCATGCCTGAATTAATGGGTACTTTTACTCATTTTTATAAAATGGCATTCTGTGTACAACTTGTGGATCCATCAAATCCATTGATTCCACCATATTGAAATGTTTAGAAATATCCATTGATCCGCTTCCAATGAAATCACTTTGGTCATCCCTCATATGACCAGAGGTATCCCAGAAAAGTCCAACTCATATTTTTAGAGCACTTTTATTTTTGCCTTGTTGTGTTGCTTATTATGATTGTTTCCGACGTTAGTTGACGAAGTAGACGGAGTACCTGGAGAAGGACCAGAAGATCTCAAGACTCTGATGAAACAGGCAAGCAGCCCTTTGACCATGTCTGTGAAACCCTTTTTATGCATGTCATATAGCTCTTTATTATTGTTGCATCAGAATCATGATGAGATGGTGAACCACGTGGGTTGGTTGCCTCTGTTACTTCCTCGTTGATACTTGCATTGTGCATGACCCTACCTTCTTATGAGGGTTATGCCGGTGGAGTAGATAGGATGCTAAAATAGTTGCTACGCAAAAAGGGACGGGTTTATGCATGGTGAAGGAGACAAAGCATTTTCAAAAGACTTTTCGAAAACCTCGTCGGGTGCCACTTATGCCCGAGGGAGATGATGAGATGGGTAACCACTTGATGACGAAGTGGTGTACCGAGGCAAGTGTGTGTGTTGTTTTCGAAAACGGATTAGATTTAAGATTTGATGACTGTCCCAACCTTACATGCGCAACCACTCTACCCTTATATGGGAAAGGGCATTATTGATTACCTAGACCGATACTAGCTTGGAGCCCGCATTACTAGTGACGGGAGTGTTGTTGGTGCACTCTCTTGGGACGGGGTCGTGCCAGGTAGGGCGTCCAAGAACATTTTTATGGGGCACCGGGCACACCGTTGGTACCCCGTGCTTGTGATGAGAGATGATTATGGAGCGTGCCTCCACGAAAATGTTATGTGATAATGTTGGGCACGGGGGGTTACTACCAATCGAGTGGACTCCATGTTAGTGTCGTCTAGGGAGAGGTAGTGATCGGGTGCTTACCCCGGGTACTTGAGGTACCGCGGGTCGTGGATGACACGGAAGTTCCCCGGATCTTGTGGGTACAGTGTGCAACCTCTGCAGGATGTAAAACTATTCGAATAGCCGTGTCCACGGTCAAGGACGGTTGGGCGGTGCTGCTTAAACTGTGTCCAGAGTTTACAAACCAGTGTGTGTGTTTGGATAACTACTTGGGTCAAGTCAAAGGACTTGACGTAATTGAGATGGGTTGGTGCCCACTCTATTTATGTTGATATCTGTAACTGTCCTCATGGATACTTGAATTCTCTTGATGCATGTCGTACAAGTTGTTGAACATGTCATTGCACTCAAAACTAGCTTTCTGCAAAATTTTACATATATCATGCATTGTTGTATCTTGAACCAAAACATGGGTTGCTTGCGAGTACATTCAAAGTACTCATTGGCTTGCCACTGGTTATTTAATTGACTAGGCATGGAAGGACCGGAGTTCGAAGAAGAGTTCTTTGGAGACGAACATGCGAACTAGGACGTTTCCCAGTCAGAATGCCTATAGGGTTAAGGCAGATGGCATGGGTTCTACTTATCGACGAAGATTTCCGCTGCTTGTGTTTCATTTGATGTTCAGCCCTTAAGGCTTTATCAATGTAAGACTTTACCATAATGGACATAATTGGTGTAAGACGGTATGTATGGATGTAAGACACTTGTTATTCAGCTTCTGTGTGTTCAGTGAGCATTGATCTCTGGGATCACTGTACACGTGCATTCGGTGATCTCGACTTATAAGTCGGGGTCCCCACAGAGCTGGTATCAGAGCCATCCTGACTGTAGGAAGCTTTAGTTAGCATGGTCGTTAGTTAGGGTAAAATATTTCCAAAACTACTACTAGTTTTCAAAACTATCTATACTTCTCTTCCCTTCTCAGTTTTTCGAAAACTAAGGTATACTTTCCTTATTGATCTCTTCCCCTTCAAAACCTTTGGTCGCTAGAACCCTTATGCCCCTGACCACTGGATTCCTTGTAATCCTCGTGGATAATCTAGAAGGAAGATGCCTTGCCAGACATTCACCCAGATCTCCTGAACACAAGATTTGCGACATCACAACAAGACGATACCAACAGAAGATACATCCTCGAGGAATGAGGACCTGAAGACCCAGGAGATGGTGACACCCTTGACACTGCCCCAAGATGATGCAACCTTAGCCTACGATGATCAGGGCATAGGGTATGCAAGATCATGATATACATCGCTAATAGAGTAACCCTGTCACTACCGTTGTTGTATCGGCAACCACTGATGGATGAGAACCTAGCCAATTGGTCCGCCTCACCATAGTGAGCAGGAAAACGGCTCTCCTCATCCCCCGCTCTTGGTGTCGATGTTGTCATCAACGTAACCGACATGATGGACCTGTATTATGCCTTGATAATGTCATTGCATAAAGGATTACCTACCTGGTACTATCGACGGCTTAGAAGACAAAAAGGGATCGTCGTGATTAAGAAGACAATAGAAGACCAAGTCAATGCCAGTTATGAGGAGCCACCTTCACCCCATCACTTCAATAGGCGAGAAGTTGTTGAAGAATCTTCAGGCTCAACCCGGATTGTTTCATTGAACAACTACAAGAGACGTAGCAACACCTGAGGAAAACCCGGGAGACTGCACGAGGCACAAGGCACGACTATGGAGTCCGAGAACCCCTAGGGTAGGATGAGTCGTGTACCCCCTATGCGCAGTCGAGTCCGTATGATGGTTCGAGTAGAACCATGATTGTGTGTTGCTTGTTTTTATTTCTTGTGTTTTTGATATTAGTCGCCCTTTTTGCCCTAGGCAACAAGTACGTGACTATATCACCTGCCTTATTTTGTTGTTTGTGTTTGGCCTTTTTGGCACTTGTTTGTTTGCACCTGCACTATAGTACCCCCTTTAGGCATCCCACCTCCTCTATGCTACTTTTCCCTCTTGTCTCTCTCTCCTCAACTGAAGACCAGCAAGACAAGATGCACCAAGAAACCTACTTCGGCAACCAACTAGCAATGAAGACTTTTGTTGCAGCCTCCTCGACCAAGTGAAACCCCATAGAGTTATGTTTAACCCTCAAGATTAGAAACCCATTCCTAGACCCTTCGAGGCTTTATAAGATACCCCAGCTAGAATCCTTAACCATGTGCTTAACCCATAGAATTGTAAGAGAACCAGTTAAGCCTCTGTAGACCTTGCACAACACTGGGTTCATTATGGAACTAGTGGACATAGTGAACGAGCACATTATCATCCTAATACAGCACCAGAACTGACGATGCCATAGGGAAGACCAGTTTAAGATATAGGAATAGAGGACAAATGACTTGATGAGTTTATATCAATGACTTTGAGGAATCATCTGAGACTATTTGGTGGATTATGAGGATTTGATGTTGGTAGATGAACTTGGTGGGATCATGAGTATAGATTAGCATAACTTTCATTACCCCTAAGTAAATTGGATTTAGTAGGATAATTGTAAGTATTTGGATTTAACTTAGCCATGGGATATTGATAGGAGACAGTTGATATTACGTAAATGACTTGGGGGAACATGTAGGGATTCTTGTTGGACAAGAGATTTGGATTTAAGTAGGTGATTCTAGTTGAATATAGATGCTGAGTATGTCTACATGGTTCGGAGTAAATTGGATTTAGACTGATGATCCCGATCATGATACCATGTTTCTCTGTGGACAATAAACTAGGAGATTGGATTAATTGTCGGAGTTGATATAAACTTGACCTTAGAGGTTACTTGACCATGATAATGGAAATTGGTGGACTGACTATAGTAGAGATAGCCTTTTCCAGTATTTGGGGATTATAGGAACATTAGGAGATCATGTAGAACACCATAGACTTTGGATTTGTAGAATTAATGGATTATGTAGCGATTAATGGAAGTTAATGGGCTATTGGAGTTGATTCATAGGAAGGAAACAAGATCTTGGAGTGGCTTACGACGTGTTTCCTTAGGATAGAGATGCTTTATCATGGACCTTGGATCAATAGACTGAGCACTTGGATTGTGGTGATTAAATTCAAGCTTAGCAGCTTATATGCTCTACCCATGGATTTTTAGGGGTAGCCATACATACGAGTTTGGGGATTGTAGACATATATGATTTTGTTAGACCTCCTCTCGAGAGTCATGAGGACATGAATAACATGAGTGATGATTGGAGCTGGCCTACAAGAGTTGATGCTTTCGGTGGTATAAGGTTATTTGTTCAAAGGACTAGATAGAACAATTGGCACCTCAGGAACCATGCTTAAGGATGAGGTGACAAACGTTCGCTCGCACACTAGGAATCCTTGAAACCCTTAAGCCCTACCAAGCCACAACATGGTCGGATCCTGACCTTGGGCTTTTGCTCTAGATCGATAAGACCTTGGCCAATACTCAACCATGACCACCACCAATACCCCGACCTATACCCTATGCACACCATGGGCAAAGTCTTCACGGAGTACTCGGACAAGTTAGTTGCCATCTTTCCTTGATGACATACTTGCCTACCCGAAGACGGAAGAAGAACCGTTCAGCTAGTTAGGGAACATCTGAAGATCACCATGTCCAGGAGAAAGAACTACACCAACCACCATCATCAAGAAGTAAACCTCCGCATCGAAGACCGTGCGTATCTACAAACCACTCCTCTCTAAGGAACCAAGAATTTTCATGACAAGGAAACCCACGCCAAGATTCATCGGCCCTCTTTGAGATCACTCCAAGATTCAACAACCCCCTTTTGGATCACCGCAAGACGAAGAATAGATGGCTACCAGCTAGAGTTAGCACCTGAGTCACCCACTATGCACAACGTTTTTCCACACGACACCACTCCAGGAAACGTTTCCAACTTCCCAACTAGCACGGTCTCTACAAGGACATCGATCACCGAGCCATCGACCTCCAGCCCAATATGACCACCTCAAGAAACCCCTTAGCAACCTGGATCAAGCAGGACGTCATACGCGAAGCCACACCATCAAGTACTTCCAGCTCAATGGAGCACTACAGGGAAGCAGAAGCAGTATGAGGACGTGAAGACTACCCCAAATCCAAGTTTCCATATTCCTTTCCGCGCCTAGTCTGGGAATCTCGGGGACGAGATTCTTGTAAGGGGGGTAGGTCTGTCACACCCTGATTTTCATGCCACAACACTTAAGTCAATAAATCATGCTAAAATGTGGTTTGACAAAAACTTTTGAGTGTTTTGTCTTTGCTTTGATTGAATGTTTGTCTGCTGTTTGCAAGTGCTCTAAAAATCAAATAAATCCTCCAACTCCTATACTTCATCTCCTTGCTCCAAACTTCTGCCCAATGATCATGCCATGTGTATAGAGCAATATAGTATTTTCTTACAAAAATAATTTGGCCAAAAAGTATTTTCTAAAATTAGTTTTTCAAAAACCCCTGAATTGAGGTTTGCACTACAAATACTTAATTAAGGGCAGTAAAAATCTTTCCAAAAATATTTTTGACTCCTATTAGATATAGGATACCCAGAAACTACAAAAATATAATTTTAAAAGTTATTTTTCTATTTTATTTAAAAGCTTTTTCTTAAGGCCAGAAATGGTCTTTAATAGGGAAAAATTATTTTATTGCTTCAGAAATATTTGAAAAAAATGTAGGGAAACTCATAGGACATATATTTTACATATATAAGAGTTTCAACACATGGTCATGGTCAAAATATTGGTCAAACCCCTCAAAAACCCTTTCTGGATATTTCAAGCTTTTGAAATATTTACAAAGGAAATATTCTCCAAAAATTCCAAGAAAATTCTAGCATGACACATATGACATGTTTGATGATCTTGCCAAGTCTCATGTCATGGAGAACAGTATAACCCCATGAAACCCTCTCAAAACCATTTCTGTCCATTTTGAAGTTTGAGCAACTTTACATTGCCAAACATGTACAAATGTTCTCAAACCTTGTGAACATGCTCCAATGGTCTAATAATTCATCTAGACCAAATGGCACAAGTTGGAGAACAAGTTAACTTGATCAAAGTGCCCCAAAACCCTTCCTGTCTAGAACCAAAATTGAACAACTCTACATTGGAAACTTTCTCCTTTTGATCTCAACTTTTGTATACATGTTCACATGACCAAATGAGGCCACTACACCAAGTGGTGCATCAAGGAGAAGTGATTTTATCAACTAGATCTACACAAGTTCATTTCTGCTAATATCTAGGGTTTACAAAAGTTGCATTGGCAACTTTGCCCAAATGAGCTCAAACTTGGTGGAACACCCTACTTCTATGTGCCATTCCATCCTGTTAATTCTCATGGCAAGTGGAATTAATTTTCTTGCCCAAACCAACAACAAACACCTTCTGCCATTTTTCCAAAATCACCATTTTGACATCTTCCACTAATCTCCTTGAGCTCAACTTTTTACCACAGCCCCTCCTATACCTCTTCTACCTCCAGTAGCAATGGCTGCATCTCAGATCAATTATTTGGGGGTGAAACCCTCACTTTCTCTCTCTGGACAGCCCATTTCCCTCTCTCTCTCAACCTCTCTCCTCTCCTACTGGCTGTCCAGGGCATCCAAGGCCCTCTCCCCTTTGTTTACTCCTCCCTAAACAACCTAGACACAAGTGCCCACGCCCTACAAGCCAAAGACATGCCCTGGCATGCAACTGGCGTGCTCCAGAGCGCGCTACAGTGCACACCCGCACTGTAGCCGCCCCCTTCCAACCACCCCCCGGCCACCTAGGGCCTCCCCGTCGTGTCCCCCGAGGTCACCTCGACGTCCGCATCATGCTACACTATCGTCCCCCTCCTCTCTCTCTCCCTCTCCGGCTCTCCTCGCAGGCGGACAGAACGCCGCCCGAGCGCGCCAGTCGCTGGCCGCGGCGGGGACCCGCCATGCCGCATTCCCCGCTCCCTCTCTTCTCCCCCTGGGCGTAGTCCACCTCCACGAACTCCCTAGACTCGGTGCACCACCTTCCCGAGGGCCGTAACGACAAGCGCGAGCTCGCCGGCGCACGAGCCCACGGTGCACCATCGCCCCGCCATAAAAGGCCACCCCCGGGGCTCTCTCTGGCCTCCTTTCGCTCTCTCTCTCCCTCCCAGAGACCCCTGGACCAACCCTCTCCCCTCCTCGCGCTCTCCATCCGTCACCATGGCCGGAGCCTTGCCGTCGGTCTCTGCCTAAATCCGCACCCATCTCTCCTCCTCCTTCCCTTTGGACCGCACTAGAGCGCCACCACCGTCACCGCGAGACCCTCCCGTGCTTCTCCCCCTCCTCCCCGTGGTTGTTCCGTCGAGCTGCATCACCACCGTCAGCCTCGTCCGCTGCGGTCGACGCCTTGCTCGACCCGTTGCCCCTGGGCGACCGTGCCACCCACGGTTGGACGCAGCTGGGTCCCCTGAGCACGTCGGTGGGCAGAGCATCGCCGGAGACGCCCTGTAGCGCCAGCGGCCGGCGTCGAACACCTCCTCTATCTCCTGTCGCACCCGCGCGGGAGGTGGAGGACGAACTGACAGGCGGGCCCCGCTTGTCAGTGGCCCAGCCACGGGGCCACGCTGGCAAGTGGAGGCGTACTCGCTTTCTCCCGCATCCCCGCAGCGAAGGCGTACTCCGGCTGGGCGCCATCGGCGTCGCCCTGTCGTCTGCGTGGCCGAGCCGCTGGGCCGGCCCACTGCTAAACTGCGCCCAGTGCGCTGGATAAGGGTAAAACCCTTTCCTTTTCCTTTTTCTTTTCTGTAAATTTGTAAAATCCACAAATAAGTCAAATGGACTCCAAATTTGATGATTCAAATTTCCAGTGGCTCCATAAATCAAGCTCTATTTAATAGGCCACAGTGGACATTTTTGTTGTCCCTGGTTTTCACTGAACCTTTTTAAAAGGTCATTTATCCACATAAGTCCACTTCAAAAATCCATATTGTATTCATTTCAACTCCAAATCCAGTGAAACCAATTTCTAAATGTTTCTAAAATCATGCCTGAATTAATGGATACTTTTACTCATTTTTATAAAATGGCATTCTGTGTACAACTTGTGGATCCATCAAATCCATTGATTCCACCATATTGAAATGTTTAGAAATATCCATTGATCCGATTCCAATGAAATCACTTTGGTCATCCCTCATATGACCAGAGGTATCCCAGAAAAGTCCAACTCATATTTTTAGAGCACTTTTATTTTTGCCTTGTTGTGTTGCTTATTATGATTGTTTCCGACATTAGTTGACGAAGTAGACGGAGTACCTGGAGAAGGACCAGAAGATCTCAAGACTCTGATGAAACAGGCAAGCAGCCCTTTGACCATGTCTATGAAACCCTTTTTATGCATGTCATATAGCTCTTTATTATTGTTGCATCAGAATCATGATGAGATGGTGAACCACGTGGGTTGGTTGCCTTTGTTACTTCCTCGTTGATACTTGCATTGTGCATGACCCTACCTTCTTATGAGGGTTATGCCGGTGGAGTAGATAGGATGCTAAAATAGTTGCTACGCAAAAAGGGACGGGTTTATGCATGGTGAAGGAGACAAAGCATTTTCAAAAGACTTTTCGAAAACCTCGTCGGGTGCCACTTATGCCCGAGGGAGATGATGAGATGGGTAACCACTTGATGATGAAGTGGTGTACCGAGGCAAGTGTGTGTGTTGTTTTCGAAAACGGATTAGATTTAAGATTTAATTACTGTCCCAACCTTACATGTGCAACCACTCTACCCTTATATGGGAAAGGGCATTATTGATTACCTAGACCGATAATAGCTTGGAGCCCGCATTACTAGTGACGGGAGAGTTGTTGGTGCGCTCTCTTGGGACGGGGTCGTGCCAGGTAGGGCGGCCAAGAACATTTTTATGGGGCACCGGACACACCGTTGGCACCCCGTGCTTGTGATGAGAGATGATTATGGAGCGTGGCTCCACGAAAATGTTATGAGATAATGTTGGGCACGGGGGGTTACTACCAATCGAGTGGACTCCATGTTAGTGTCGTCTAAGGAAAGGTAGTGATCGGGTGCTTATCCCGGGTACTTGAGGTACCGCGGGTCGTGGATGACACGGAAGTTCCCCGGATCTTGTGGGTATAGTGTGCAACCTCTGCAGGGTGTAAAACTATTCGAATAGCCGTGTCCACGGTCAAGGACGGTTGGGCGGTGCTGCTTAAACTATGTCCAGAGTTTACAAACCAGTGTGTGTGTTTGGATAATTACTTGGGTCAAGTCAAAGGACTTGACGTAATTGAGATGGGTTGGTGCCCACTCTATTTATGTTGATATCTGTAACTGTCCTCATGGATACTTGAATTCTCTTGATGCATGTCGTACAAGTTGTTGAACATGTCATTGCACTCAAAACTAGCTTTCTGCAAAAAATTACCTATATCATGCATTGCTGTATCTTGAACCAAAACATGGGTTGCTTGAGAGTACATTCAAAGTACTCATTGGCTTGCCACTGGTTATTTAATTGACCAGGCATGGAAGGACCGGAGTTCGAAGAAGAGTTCTTTGGAGACGAACATGCGAACTAGGACGTTTCCCAGTCAGAATGCCTGTAGGGTTAAGGCAGATGGCATGGGTTCTACTTATCGACGAAGATTTCCGCTGCTTGTGTTTCATTTGATATTCAGCCCTTAAGGCTTTATCAATGTAAGACTTGACCATAATGGTCATAATTGGTGTAAGACGGTATGTATGGATGTAAGACTCTTGTTATTCAGCTTCTGTGTGTTCAGTGAGCATTGATCTCTGGGATCACTGTACACGTGCATTCGGTGATCTCGACTTATGAGTCGGGGTCCCCACACGAACTATCATCGGCCGGACTATCATCATCGGCCGGACTCCAAGACTATGAAGATACAAGATTGAAGACTTCGTCTCGTGTCCGGAGAGGACTTTCCTTGGCGTGGAAGGCAAGCTTGGCGATACGGATATGTAGATCTCCTACCATTGTAACCGACTCTATGTAACCCTAGCCCTCTCCGGTGTCTATATAAACCGGATGGCTCTAGTCCATAGGACAACAACAACAACCATTACAATCATACCATAGGCTAGCTTCTAGGGTTTAGCCTCCTTGATCTCGTGGTAGATCCACTCTTGTAACATCCACAATATCAATATCAATCAAGCAGGACGTAGGGTTTTACCTCCATCAAGAGGGCCCGAACCTGGGTAAAACATCGTGTCCCTTGTCTCATGTTACCATCCACCTAGACGCACAGTTCGGGACCCCCTGCCCGAGATCCGCCGGTTTTGACACCGACAACCCCCTTGCGAGAGTTAAACCTCACACCTGGTCAATGTCACATGTTGACAACTTTCATCTCTGAAGAGAAATGGAAATATGAGCAAGCCAGGTCTATGAAGAAAGCACAGTACAAGAAACAGCGTTATCTGAAGGACAACGTTCTTACGCTATCGCCTGAACAACTTATCGCTCTGCAATCTGAGATCAAAAAGCTCAGTGATGAATTTGACGCCTACAACGCAGAACGTCTAGGAGCCAAAGTCAGATTTGTCAAAATGTCGAAGGGACTTACTTCCAATGTTGCTGATCCAACGCACATTGAAATTCCTCAGGCTGAAGCATCTGCACAGCCAACTGAAGAACATGCCAGCACTACTGATGAAAATCAGGTTGCTGATGAAACTGCAAGCACCAGGGCTGATGAAGCTATTCCAGCCGCTGAAGAAATTGCCAGGGCAACCTCTAGTGTTGCGCCTGAAGAACAAGTCAGTCCAGCTGAAGCACCTGACGTTGCGCCTAAAGAAGCTGAACAAGTCAGGACAACTGCATCAGTTGTACCTGAAGAAATTGCACCAATTTCCTCTGCTCCTCCTGCACTAACACCAACGCCAAGTCCAATTCTTCCTTCTGCTTTAGAAGTGACGAAAACCAAGGCTGCGGAGTGAGCTACACTGAAGAAAAGGAAAGCTTCTGCTTCCTCAGAATCTTCTGCTCCCAAGAAGGTGAAGATTTTGACCAGCTCACTTGAAAATCCAATTGAGGTTGTTCCTCTTTCAAGCATGCCATCAAAGGAAATCATTCCTTTTGGTGAAGATTATGTGATTCCAAGTGAATCAGATGAAGAAGATCCTTCTGTTGCTTCGACAAAGCAGATGGATGAAGAAATTGAAGTTGACAATGTCACTTCAACTCCTCTGGTATCATCACCCATGCCTCAGTTCATGGCTGAAGAGGCAGGCGTTGAAGAAATGGATGAAGAAGAAGAAGACTAGACATTGGGAGCATCACGCCTGTGATGAATGATGACTTTTGGGAAAGTCAGCACGCCAACTCTCCTTTGTTCACACAACTGTAACAAATTCCTCAGTCCCCGGTGCACACTGAAGTTCAAATGGGCTCTGATGAAACTCGCACCACTCAGTCCATTCTTGAAGAAATTCCAGCCACTAGTGCTGATGATAAAGCAGCTGAAGAAATGGAGACCCAGGCTGCTACTGAAGCAGAAACTGAAATTCCTTAGCTTGTGGTTCCTGAGACTGTGATTCCTGATGCTGTGCTGTAATTGACTGATACCCTTCAGCCCAAGCCGAAGAATCCATTCTCGAAGACGCCGAAGTTCAAAGCTGATGACTTGTTCCACGAGCATGTGTTCTTCACAAAGTACAACCCATATGACTCTGCTCGTCTTCAAAGGAAGCGTTTCTGGACCACCAGCCAAGCAAACTTCTATTCTTCACTGCTTTTTGATAAGGACAAAGTCTTCGACCATGAACATATTCCTCATGTGGACATGGAATCACTGTCATGCTTCACACCAGTCCTCAGTGTTCTTCATGACGCTGGACTTCTCAACTTCTGCACTGATATATGTGATTGGAATGAAGAACTAATTCTTCAGTTCTACGGACACAACACATCACCAGAAATGTTGAAGATGTAAATTCTTGGGTATTGGACCAGATGATAGAGAACACTCACTTCAAAGCACCGGCCTCTGAATTGCTTCATGCCCTGCCTGTCAGTCCTCCCCTTGAAGGTGCTCGTCGTATATATCATGAACCTGAGATGTCTGGTCACTACATGAAAGTGTTGATGAAGCCGCTGAAGCCCGGTCAAGCCCCAAGGACCAAATTCCTCGCGAAGGAATTGCTATATGTGCCACAGACTGTCTATCGCATTCTGACCAAGACATTAAGTCCAATCAAAGGCCAGGACTCGAATGAAGAAGTCGTTGGCATCATGAAAAATTTGCTATTCAATATCATCTATCGTATCCCAATAAACTACCATGATTTCTTCATGTAGACTATGGAAATGTTGCACTGTCTCCTTTTGAATTGAAGCCTTATGCTCCCTGGATTATGAGATTCCTCGGATCAAGGTCTTCAATCAATTACAAGGCTGACACACTCAACCATGGAAGTTACTTGGCCCCTATTGAAGTCCTCAAGCGTACGTTTTCCTCAGCTGATGAAAAGGGCAAGGCCACTGCAATTGTTGATGAAGGCATTCGTCCATTGGATGGACAGTTTTGCAAAGCTACCTCGTACTCCACCAATGATGACTCTGCCACTCATGACTCTGCCAATGCTTCCAAGCAAAATCCTCAAGGCACAACTCCAAGGGTGATGACTGATCGTTAGCTTCTCCTCAGTCTTCATCAGAAGGTCGATCGCAACCGTAAATGGGTCAAGCGTCAGTTTGGTTCAATTCTTCACAACATGACTGCTACACATAATTCAGTGAAGAAGAACCATTACTACCTCCATGAAGTATTTGATCACACCTGGGCTGTTCTAACTCATCTCTATGGCGATGAAGATCTCGAGCAGATGGGCTTCAAGCAGGACTTTGACTGGTCTAAGCCATCGGCGAAGAAATTCAAGAAAGTCAAGGTTCCTCCCTTGGTGGCTGTCGGTGTCAAAACCGGCGGATCTCGAGTAGGGGGTCCCGATCTATGCGTCTTAGGCTGATGGTAACAGGAAGCAAGGGACACAATGTTTACCCAGGTTCGGGCCCTCTCGATGGAGGTAAAACCCTACTTCCTGCTTGATTAATATTGAAGATATGAGTAATACAAGAGTAGATCTACCACGAGATCGTAGAGGCTAAACCCTAAGAGCTAGCCTATGATGGTATGATTGTAATTGTGATCGGCCTTCTAAGGACCATCCTCTCCGGTTTATATAGACACCAGAGAGGGCTAGGGTTTACATGGAGTCGGTTACAAGGAAGGAAATATAATATCCGGATCGCCAAGCTTGCCTTCCATGCCAAGGAGAGTCCCATCCGGACACGGGCCGAAGTCTTGAGTCTTGTATCTTCACGCTTCAATAGTCCGGACGATGCACACAATCCGGCTGTCCGGATACCCCCTAATCCAGGACTCCCTCAGTAGCCCCTGAACCAGGCTTCAATGACGATGAGTCCGGCGCGCAGTCTTCTCTTCGGCATTGCAAGGCGGGTTCCTTCTTCGAATATTCCAAGGTTATTTATCGAACACATAGACCGTGTCCGGATCAGCAAGATGACCTTCATACACCATTGTAGGGAACATAGCATAAATTCGTTCTGCTGGCAATCTTTGTACGTCGTGGTCCTGCATCGTGGCCTAGTCCAACACGAACCGGTGTTTCCTGCTCCACCTCGAGTCGCGTCGCGAGGCGGTTTTATCGGCACGTCCTGCCAAAGCAGAGATCGTGTTCCTCTTATTACAGGATCTTTCATCAATATGGGCGTGTGTGACCCCACGGTGACCGTTGGTATGACTCCGCGTTTTTTAGATAAGTTTCAAGTGGTGACATTGAGGCCTCTTGATATTCATCGCCTTTATAAAGGGGCCGAGGCCTACACCTCTTTTCCACCTCTCCTGCTCCTTCTCGCACCTCGAGCTCCAGTACTCAAAACCTAAGCCTCAACACCCCAGATCCTCCAGTATGTCTGGATCCGACGCAAAAGGCTGGTGGGTGGCCTCCTGATAACCCACAAGTATAGGGGATCGCAACAGTTTTCGAGGGTAGAGTATTCAACCCAAATTTGTTGATTCGACACAAGGGGAGCCAAAGAATATCCTCAAGTATTAGCAGCTGAGTTGTCAATTCAACCACACCTGGAAACTTAATATCTGCAGCAGAGTGTTTAGTAGCAAAGTAATATGATAGTGGTGGTAACGGTAACAAAAGTAAAGACAGCAAAAGTAATGTTTTTGGTATTTTGTAGTGATTGTAGCTTTAGCAACGGAAAAGTAAATAAGTGAGAACCAGCATATGGAAAACTCGTAGGCACCGGATTAGCGATGGATAATTATGCCGGATATGGTTCATCATGTAACAGTCATAACATAGGGTGACACAGAACTAGCTCCAGTTCATCAATATAATGTAGGCATGTATTCCATAAATAGTCATACGTGCTTATGGAAAAGAACTTGCATGACATCTTTTGTCCTACCCTCCCGTGGCAGCGGGGTCCTATTGGAAACTAAGGGATATTAAGGCCTCCTTTTAATAGAGAACCGGAACAAAGCATTAGCACATAGTGAATACATGAACTCCTCAAACTATGGTCATCACCGGGAGTGGTCCCGATTATTGGCACTTCGGGGTTGCCGGACCATAACACATAGTAGGTGACTATAGACTTGCAAGATAGGATCAAGAACACACATATATGCATGAAAACATAATAGGTTCAGATCTGAAATCATGGCACTCGGGCCCTAGTGACAAGCATTAAGCATAGCAAAGTCATAGCAACATCAATCTCAGAACATAATGGATACTAGGGATCAAACCCTAACAAAACTAACTCGATTACATGATAAATCTCATCCAACCCATCACCGTCCAGCAAGCCTACGAAGTAATTACTCACACACGGCGGTGAGCATCATGAAATTGGTGATGGAGGATGGTTGATGATGACGACGGCGACGAATCCCCCTCTCCGGAGCCCCGAACGGACTCCAGATCAGCCCTCCCGAGAGAGATTAGGGCTTGGCGGCGGCTCCGTATCGTAAAACGCGATGAAACTTTCTCTCTAATTTTTCTCTCTCCAAAAGCCAATATACGGAGTTGGAGTTGGCGTCGGAGGGCCACCAGGGGGCCCACGAGGTAGGGGGGCGCGCCCAGAGGGGAGGGGCGCGCCCCCCACCCTCGTGAACAGGGTGTGGGCCCCCTGGCCTTCATCTTTGGCGAGGATTTTTATTATTTATTCTAAGATATTCCGTGGAGTTTTAAGTCATTCCGAGAACTTTTGTTTTCTGCACATAAAACAACACCACGGCAATTCTGCTGAAAACAGCGTCAGTCCGGGTTAGTTCCATTCGAATCATACAAGTTAGAGTCCAAAAAAAGGGCAAAAGTGTTTGGAAAAGTAGATACGACGGAGACGTATCAACTCCCCCAAGCTTAAACCCTTGCTTGTCCTCAAGCAATTCAATTGACAAACTAAAAGAGAAAAAGAAAAACTTTTACAAACTCTGTTTGCTCTTGTTGTTGTAAACTTGAAAAGCCAGCATTCATGTTTCAGCAATTATTATGAACTAACCATACTCACAATAACACGTAGGTCTCACAATTACTCATATCAATAGCATAATCAGCTAGCGAGCCATAATAATAAAACTCGGATGACAACACTTTCTCAAAATAATCATAACATGATATAACAAAATGGTATCTCGCTAGCCCTTTCTGAGACCGCAAAACATAAATGCAGAGCACCTTTAAAGATCAAGGACTGACTAGACATTGTAATTCATGGTAAAAGAGATCCTGTCAAGTCATACCCAATATAAACCAATCATAATGAATGCAAACGACAGTGTGCTCTCTAGCGGGTGCTTTTTAATAAGAAGGGTGATGACTCAACATAAAAGTAAATGGATAGGCCCTTCGCAGAGGGAAGCAGGGATTTGTAGAGGTGCCAGAGCTCGGTTTTGAAATAGAGATAAATTATAGTTTGAGCGGCATACTTTCATTGTCAACATAACAACTAAAAGACGACGATATCTTCCATGCTAAACAGATTATAGGCGGTTCCCAAACAGAATGGTAAAGTTTATACTCCCCCTCCTCCACAAGCATCAATCCATGGCTTGCTCGAAACAACAAGTGCCTCCAACATTCAACGGGTCCCAGGGGGAGTTTTGTTTAATTATTTTGATTTGCTTTGATCTTTTTGGATCATGGGACTGGGCATCCCGGATACCAGCCATTTTCTCGTGAATGAGGAGCGCAGTCCACTCCTCTTGAGAATAACCCGCCTAACACGGAATATAAGGGCAGCTCCAGTTGACTTATGAGCTATTCGAGCATGCAAAACAGAATGTTTATTTGAAGGTTTAGAGTTTGGCACATACAAATTTACTTGGAACGACAGGTAAATACCGCATATAGGTAGGTATAGTGGACTCATATGGAATAACTTTGGGGTTTAAGGAGTTTGGATGCACAAGCAGTATTCCCGCTTAGTACAGGTGAAGGCTAGCAAAAGACTGGGAAGCGACCAATGGAGAGAGCGACAACAGTCGTAAACATGCATTAAAATTAATTCACACCGAGTACAAGCATGAGTAGGATATAATCCACCATGAGCATAAATATCATGAAGGCTATGTTGATTGGATTCAACTACATGCGTGAACATGTGCCAAGTCGAGTCACTCAATGCATTTAAAGGAGGATACCATCCCATCATACCACATCATAATCATTCTAATAGCATGTTGGCACGCAAGGTAAACCATTATAACTCATAGCTAATAAAGCATGGCACAAGCGACTATAATCTCTAAATGTCATTGCAAATATGTTTACTTCATAATAGCTGAATCAGGAAAGATGAATCATCATATTTACAAAAACAAAAGAGGTCGAGTTCGTACCAGCTTTTCTCTTCTCAATAAGTCCATCATATATCATCATTATTTCCTTTCACTCGCACGACCGAACGGTGTGTATAATGATAAGGTGCACGTGCATTGGACTAAGCTAGAATCTGCAAGCATTCAACTCAAGAGAGAAGAAAAGTAATATGGGCTCTAAGTTCAAATAATCAATCATGCATATAAGAGCCACTAAGCATTTTCAATATGGTCTTCTCGACCCCCAAAGAAAGGAAAAGGAATAAAAACTATTTACACGGGAAAGCTCCCAACAAGCAAAAGAAGAACGGGAAATATTTTTAGGTTTTCTTTTTAATTCTACTACAAGCATGGAAAGTAAACTAACTATTTTTTTTGGTTTTTCTAAGGTTTATTAAACACACAAGAAGAAAGCGGGGAAAAAAATAAACTAGCATGGATAGTACAATGAAAGAGTATGAGCACCGACATCTAGCAATGAGTGTGTGTGAACATAAATGTAATGTCGGTTGGAAATACGTACTCCCCCAAGCTTAGGCTTTTGGCCTAAGTTGGTCTATTGCCAGGGATGGCCTGGCGGATATCCATAGGTGTAGCTGGGGTCGTAGTGTGACGAAGAAGACTCTGACTGCCACTGGCTGGCAGCCTCCTCTGGATCCCAAGAATAAACAGATAATCGTGGAGGCTCATCTTGTGGCTCTGGCTCCGGGGCTGGTGCAGGGTTCCGATAGGCTTGAACAGCCGACCACGAAACAATGTGAGGTTCTGCAAACAAGTAAACAAAGAAGGAGCAGGCAAGGTAATAGTCTCAGGGTGATGTTTATCAAAGTATAATTTATATTTGAGCTCCCCATCGCGACTCTTAACAAGGAAATCATGCAATATCATACTCTTGTAATCTAAATAAGCATGGGGCAGCCGTTTCTTCTTTCTCCTCATGCCTAATAGGCATTTCAAAATGTTCAGCAAGGCGTGAAGCATAAATGCCTCCAAAGATGGGGCCCTTAGTACGGTTAAGACTTAACCGTCTAGCAACAATTCCACCCATACTGACAGAGTTATTGCGGTATAAACCGTGGAGCAAAATAATAATATCAGGAATACTAAGGTTCCCGCAGTTCTCGCGTCCAATCAAGCAACGACTAGCAAATAGGGCAAAGTAGCGTAAAACGGTTAGGTGTGGCGGAGATGCGTATGTTGAGATGGATGTGTGGCCACACGAGGAAGGATCGAGTCCGGAATGATGATATACGAGATAGAGTTGGGGTAGCACCAATTGAAGAGAAGCTTGTCCAACATCGTCTGAGATGGTTTGGGCATATCCAGCGCAGGCCTCCAGAAGCTCCAGTGCATAGCGGATGGCTAAAGCGTGTGGAGAATGTCAAGAGAGGGCGGGGTAGACCGAATTTGACATGGGAGGAGTCCGTTAAGAGAGACCTGAAGGATTGGGGTATCACCGAAGAGCTAGCTATGGACAGGGGTGCATGGAAGCTTGCTATCCATGTGCCAGAGCCATGAGTTGGTTGCGAGATCTTATGGGTTTCACCTCTAGCCTACCCCAACTTGCTTGGGACTAAAGGCTTTGTTGTTGTTGTTGTTGTTGTTGTTGTTGTTGTAGCGTAAAACGGGATAATGAATGCTAGTGATCCTTGCATCAGAAACTTTCCTGGTTTCTCCCACCGTGATGGTGTTAACAAAAGCTTCTAATTCGTTACGGTGGGGTTCATCGAAGGTGCCCTCAAAGGGTATTCTGCAAACCTCGCAGAATTCTACTAATGTCATCTCTTTAACAACGTCATCTAAATGAAACTCTACTGTTGGAGGTGATTTCTTAGGGAAAAAGTATAAGTTTTGCACAAAAGTATTTGTGAGTAAGAGATACTGATGACGTTGGTCGTGAAGGAAGTTGGTGAGGCCAGCATTCTCAATCAATAAATAGAAATCTTCATAAATCCCAGCTCTCCTCAAGAAGTCATCAGAAGGCCATTCACAAGGCCGGACCTCCGCGGTGCGAGGTAAATTAGATTTCGGCTTCTCCTCTTCTTCCTTTTGTTTTTCCTTAGAGCTTCGGCTCGATGAGCCCCTCAAAAGTCTCTTCATTATTTCTGAAACAATCTGAAATTTTTAGTAACTTCAAATAAAAGTGAACCAACTTCAATAAAACTGATAGCAACTACTCATACAAGTGCCTAGAGCATATATCAAGCATTAGAACTACTTGGAACCATATAAATTTGTCATGCAAGCTCAAGAACATGGTCACCTATGCAGCACAAATTTGCAATGAGTAAAGCACTAGAACAAAAACTAATTGGACCAATGGAGGAGTCACATACCAAGGAACAATCTCCCCAAGCAGTTTTGCGAGAGGTGCTTTGAGCAAGGAGATCAAAAATCACAACAACGAGGGCTGGAACTCGTGCTTGAGTTGGTTTTTCGTGTTTGTGTGAGGCAGAGGAAGAAGATGGGTGCAAGAATAAGTGGAGGAGGGCCACCGTGGGCCCACAAGGCAGGGGGGCACGCCCAGGGGGGTAGGGCGCGCCCTCCACCCTCGTGGCCAGGTGGCAGCTCCCCCCATGGTAATGTTTGCACAGTAAATTCTCAAATATTCCCGAAAAAATCATATTAAATTGGCATGGCATTCTGAGGACTTTTATTTTCGGGATATTTTTATATTGCACAGATAAATCAGGAAACAGACAGAAAAATACTATTTTACTTTATTTCTACTAAATAACAGAAAATATAAAGAGGGTACAGAAGGTTGTGCTTCTAGTTTCATCCATCTCGTGATCATCAAAATGAACCCGCTAACAAGGTTGATCAAGTCTTGTTAATAAACTCATTCTGAATAATCCCGGAACCGGAGAAATTTTGAATAACACTAAGTTACCTCAACGGGGATATCAAAATCCCCAACAATAAGAATATCATACTTTTTCTTGACAGTAGGGAGAGGAAATTCAAAACCTCCAAATATAATCGATGGAACTTTTCCAATAGAGTTGATACTATAAACTTGAGGTTGTTTCCTCGGAAAGTGTACCGTATGCTCATTACCATTAACATGAAAAGTGACATTGCCTTTGTTGCAGTCAATAACAGCCCCTACAGTATTAAGGAAAGGTCTTCCAATAATAATAGACATACTATCATCCTCGGGAATATCAAGAATAACAAAGTCCGTTAAAATAGTAATGTTTGCAACCACAACAGGCACATCCTCAGAAATGCCGACAGGTATAGCAGTTGATTTATCAGCCATTTGCAAGGATATTTCAGTAGGTGTCAACTTATTCAAGTCAAGTCTACGATATAAAGAGAGCGGCATAACACTAACACCGGCTCCAAGATCACATAAAGCAGTTTTAACATAATTTCTTTTAATGGAGCATGGTATAGTAGGCACTCCGGGATCTCCAAGTTTCTTTGGTATTCCACCCTTAAAAGTATAATTAGCAAGCATGGTGGAAATTTCAGCTTCAGGTATCTTTCTTTTATTAGTAATGATATCCTTCATATACTTAGCATAAGGACTTGTTGTGAGCACATCAGTTAATCGCATACGCAAAAAGATGGGTCTAATCATTTCAGCAAAGCGCTCAAAATCCTCATCATCCTTTTTCTTGGATGGTTTCATAGGAAAATGCATGGGTTTCTGAACCCATGGTTCCCTTTCTTTACCATGTTTCCTAGCAACGAAGTCTCTTTTATCATAATGTTGATTCTTTGATTGTGGGTTATCAAGATCAACAACAGGTTCAACTTCTACATCATTATCATTACTAGGTTGAGCATCAACATGAACATTATCATTAACATTATCACTAGGTTCATGTTCATCACCTGATTGTGTTTCATCATCGGACCTAGAGATATCATTTGGATTATTAGGTGGTTCATCAATAGGTTCACTAGAAGTTTGCACAGTCCTATCATTTTTCTTTTTCTTCCTCTTAGAAGAACTAGGTATATCAATATTATTTCTCTAAGAATCTTGCTCGATTTTCTTAGGTTGGCCTTCAGGATACAAAGGTTCCTGAGTCATTCTACCAGTTCTAGTAGCCACTCTGACAGCATAATCATTTTCTTACTATTCATTTCATCAAGCACTTCTTTCTGAGCTTTAAGTACTTGTTCTACTTGAGTGGTAACCATAGAAGCATGTTTGCTAACAAGTTTAAGTTCACCTCTAATATCAGCCATATAATCACTCAAGTGTTTAATCATAAAGCTATTCTGTTTTAATTGTTTACCAAAATAAGCATTAAAGTCATCTTGCTTAAACATAAAGTCATCAAATTCATCCAAGCACTGACTAGCAATTTTAGTAGGAGGGACTTCAGCTTTATCATATCTATAGAGAGAATTTACCTTTACTACCTGTGTCGGGATATCGGGAGATTCTTCAGTAAATAAGTAATTGAGATCATACACTTCTTCAACAGGCGGTAAATTAAGACCATGTATTTCTTCAATAGGAGGTAAATTCTTAACATCTTCAGCTTTAATACCTTTTTCTTTCATAGATTTCTTTGCCTCTTGCATATCTTCGGGACTGAGAAATAGAACACCTCTCTTCTTAGGAGTTGGTTTAGGAATAGGCTCAGTAATTAGCTCAGGAGCTGGCTCAGGAGTTGGCTCAGGAGGTGCCCAATTATTTTCATTTGCCAACATATTATTCAATAGAATTTCAGCGTCATCTGGTGTTCTTTCCCTGAAAAGAGAACCAGCACAACTATCCAGGTAATCTCTGGAAGCATCAGTTAGTCCATTATAAAAGATATCAAATATTTCAGGTTTCTTAAGAGGATGATCAGGCAAAGCATTAAGTAACTTGAGAAGCCTCCCCCAAGCTTGTGGGAGACTCTCTTCTTCAATTTGCACAAAGTTGTATATTTCCCTCAAAGCAGCTTGTTTCTTATGAGCAGGGAAATATTTAGCAGAGAAGTAATAAATCATATCCTGGGGACTTTGCACACAACCAGGATCAAGAGAATTAAACCATTTCTGAGCATCACCCTTTAATGAGAACGGAAATATTTTGAGTAAATAAAGGTGGCGCAATCTCAGATTATTAGTAAACAGGGCAGCTATATCATCTAACGTACGAAGATGTGCCACAACAGTTTCAGATTCATAGCCATAAAAAGGATCAGATTCAACCAAAGTAATTATATCTGGATTGACAGAAATATCATAATAATCCTGATCAGGAACACAGATAGGCGAAGTAGCAAAAGCAGGGTCGGGTCTCATTCTACCTCTAAAAGATTCTTTACTCCACTTAACTAGCAACCTCTTACGTTCACGTTTATCTTGGCAAGCAAGAACAGCTTCAAAAGATTCAGCATTAAAAAGATAACCCTCAGGAATAGAAGGCATAGGTTCATCATCACTAACATCATCGTGTTCAGGTTCAATAATTTCTCTTTCTCTAGACCTAGCAATTTGCTCATCAAGAAATTCACCAAATGGCACAGTAGTATCAAGCATAGAAGTAGTTTCATCATAAGTATCGTGCATAGCAGAAGTGGCATCATCAATAACATGCGACATATCAGAATCAATAGCAGTAGTAGGTTTAGGTGTCGCAAACTTACTCATAACAGAAGGTGAATCAAGTGCAGAGCTAGATGGCAGTCCCTTACCTCCCCTCGTAGTTGAGGGCAAAATAGTAGTTCGATCATCTTTCAAATTCTTCATAGTGTCCAGCATATATAAATCCCAAGTGACTCAAAGAATAGAGCTATGCTCCCCGGCAACGGCGCCAGAAAAAGGTCTTGATAACCCACAAGTATAGGGGATCGCAACAGTTTTCGAGGGTAGAGTATTCAACCCAAATTTGTTGATTCGACACAAGGGGAGCCAAAGAATATTCTCAAGTATTAGCAGCCTAGTTGTCAATTCAACCACACCTGGAAACTTAATATCTGCAGCAAAGTGTTTAGTAGCAAAGTAATATGATGGTGGTGGTAATGGTAACAAAAGTAAAGACAGCAAAAGTAATGTTTTTGGTATTTTGTAGTGATTGTAGCAGTAGCAACGGAAAAGTAAATAAGCGAAAACCAGTATATGGAAAACTCGTAGGCACCGGATTAGCGATGGATAATTATGTCGGATGTGGTTCATCATGTAACAGTCATAACATAGGGTGACACAGAACTAGCTCCAATTCATCAATATAATGTAGGCATGTATTCCGTAAATAGTCATACGTGCTTATGGAAAAGAACTTGCATGACATCTTTTGTCCTACCCTCCCGTGGCAGCGGGGTCCTATTGGAAACTAAGGGATATTAAGGCCTCCTTTTAATAGAGAACCGGAACAAAGCATTAGCACATAGTGAATACATGAACTCCTCAAACTATGGTCATCACCGGGAGTGGTCCCGATTATTGTCACTTCGGGGTTGCCGGATCATAACACATAGTAGGTGACTATAGACTTGCAAGATAGGATCAAGAACACACATATATTCATGAAAACATAATAGGTTCAGATCTGAAATCATGGCACTCGGGCCCTAGTGACAAGCATTAAGCATAGCAAAGTCATAGCAACATCAATCTCAGAACATAATGGATATTAGGGATCAAACCCTAACAAGACTAACTCGATTACATGATAAATCTCATCCAACCCATCACCATTCAGCAAGCCTACGATGCAATTACTCACGCACAGCGGTGAGCATCATGAAATTGGTGGATGGTTGATGATGACGACAGCGACGAATCCCCCTCTCCGCAGCCCCGAACGGACTCCAGATCAGCCCTCCCGAGAGAGATTAGGGCTTGGCGGCGGCTCCGTATCATAAAACGCGATGAAACTTTCCCTCTAATTTTTTTCTCTCCGAAAGCCAATATATGGAGTTGGAGTTGGCGTCGGAGGGCCACCAGGGGGCCCACGAGGTAGGGGGGCGCGCCTAGGGGGGAGGGGCGCGCCCCCCACCCTCTTGAACAGGGTGTGGGCCCCCAGGCCTTCATCTTTGGCGAGGATTTTTTATTATTTATTCTAAGATATTCCGTGGAGTTTCAGGTCATTCCGAGAACTTTTGTTTTCTACACATAAAACAACACCATGGCAATTCTGCTGAAAACAGCGTCAGTCCGGGTTAGTTCCATTCAAATCATACAAGTTAGAGTCCAAAACAAGGGCAAAAGTGTTTGGAAAAGTAGATACGACGGAGACGTATCACCTCCTCGATCCAAGAGGAGGATATTACTAAGCTTAGGGAGGTCGGATACCCGACCGCCGATATCTAGCACAGGCTTCCTCCTCCAGGGCAAGTTATCCCCACGTCGGAGCCCAATGAGAGCGTCGTATTCGTTCCTCACTTCCTCCGAGGCCTAGGCCTCACCCTCGACCCCTTTGTGAGGGGGCTCATGTTCTACTATGGCTTGGATTTCCATGACCTGGCTCCAGACGCCATCCTCCACATCTTGTCGTTTATTATTGTGTGCGAGGCTTTTCTTCACGTCAACCCACACTTCGGCTTATGGCTTAAGACCATCAATGTGAAGCCGAAGATGATCGAGGAGCGACATGCGGAGTGCGGAGGTGCCGTAATAAGCAAGAACGTCGATGCCCCATGGCCAGAGGGCTTCTTTTTGGAAGTATCCGATGTGTGGCAACGGAGGTGGTTTTATGTTACAGCTCCCAGAGGCACAAAGTAGGTAGCCGCCCCCAAGTTCCGCTCGGGCCCTCCATCCCAGTTAGCGTCTTGGACCGACGTAGGACGGAATTATGGGCCTGCTGGCGATGTACCAGAACTGCAAAATCGTATCCGGGGGCTCATAAAGAGAGACATAAATCTTGTCAGCATAATGCAAGTGATGCTAATACGGCGGACGCTGTCGTGCAATTGTCGGCCTCTCCGGATGTGGGAGTTTAATCCGGAGGGTCCGCGAACTATTAAGCACTTCTTCGGCATGAAGCTCGAAGGAATGTGTAAATTATTCTTCGGACCACAAGTAAAGTGTCCGGACACCACCGAGGATGCGGGCCTAAGCTGAAATCGCCTAGATGCCCAAGTAAGTAACCTTAAAGCCGGACACTTCATTCATATTTATCATAATTGTAATTTTGAAAATCCTTCCATGGCCAGGAATGGCTCAACAAGGCGAAGAGAATCATGTGTCCGGCGCCACTTCCTGAAGGCTCGTCTGGTCCAACCATTGCAAAGATGCGTGGCCGGGCGCCCAGCAAAATCCCCTCAAGGAAAGGCGAAGCAAAGGGCAGCGAAACCGCACTACGCATCCAGACCGGAGGAATCGCTACCTCTACTATGGAGGATAATCAGGAAGGGGAGGTTAAAGCCTCCTCCCCACGTGGGAGGAAGAGGGCGGCCCCCGAAGACTTGGAGGCGGAGACGCCCAAGCAAGGGAAGAAGGTATCACCAGGGGGCTCTGCCGCGATGGGCACCCTTACCTCATCGTGCCCGCCAACGGGCCAGCCCTCCATTGAGCCGTAAGTTATTCATTAATTCGAAGGTATGGCGTTACTCCGAGATCCATAACTGGGACTTTCATCTTTTGTAGTCTGGCGAGCAGCTCTTCTTGATAGAGTTCGTCTTCGGGGGACCTTCGTCCGGAGATGATGGAGAGTGAGACTCCACCCACCTACCCGCCTCATGAAGCAGGCGACACGGAGGTGTCGTCTCGGAGGAGTCCGGATCTACCGAAGCCGGAAGCGAACACGTCAGTCACCCTGAGCCCGGAGCATTTGGCTCCCACGGGGGGCGATGAGAAGGGTCCGGCATAGTTTGATGTCCGGCCAGACGTACCGACAGGCTTTCTGGAGCGAGCCGTGCTCTCGGAGGAGCACCGCTCTTTAATGAGCACGGTGCTCACGAAGATTTCATCCGCCACCAGCGGTTTGAATGAGGCATTTACAAGCCTGCTCAAAGGCTTTGAGGTATGTAGTGAAAATGCACTATTTTTTTGTTATGAAGCACGCGCAAGGTGTGCTCCCTATGGATAGTAGCCCCTGAGACTCTGGTTGCCCGCCATAGGCGGCAAACGGGGAATCACATATTAATGGTTGCGCTATATATGTGCGCAGGTATACAAGGATCCAGCAGCCGACCAGTCTGTGGAAGTTGCCGAACTGAGAAGGCAGATCGGATCTATTGATGCCGATATCACGCTGGTGAACAAAAGGCTTGAAGAATCCCAGGGTATGTACTCTGCTTCCCTTATATTATTGTATAGGAAAATGTGAGAATGGCATAATGTTAATGCCCTGTGTATGCACTGCAGATGGTGCTGCTGCCGTTGAGGCCCTAAGGGTCGAGCTTGCTCAGGCCAAGGAACAAGCTCGGGCTAGCAATGTGGCTGCCCTAAAGGCGGCCGAAGAGTTGAGAGCCGAACAGGCTGCTCATCGCCGAAGCGAGGAAAAGATAGCCGAAATGGCCGAAGAGTTGAAAAATGCCGCCGACCGGTAAAGGAGAATAAGGCTAATTCGGCCGAGCTGGACAAGGCACTTAATTCCGCCAAGGAGATGCGGACCGAGATCCGGGGTATGCGGGAGGATCTCCAACAGGCCGACAAAATCGTGGCTGGGGGCTCCTACCTACTGCGGACGAAGTTTTTGGATCCAAAGTATGCTCCCCTAGCTGGGCGTTGGAGTCCTGCAGACGCATATGCGGACTTGACGAATAGTACAGCTGACGCTGCCAAGTTCTTCGAGGATCAAGGTGATAAGGAAGTGGAGAAGATTTTCTGGTCATAGTTCAATGCTCCCAATCGCCCGTTGTCGTTGAATGAGAAGGTGGCTGCTGTGGCGGAGCTTCATAGGCTGTCCGGGCTTGCAATGCAGTCTGTAATAGACCATCTTTGGCCGAAGGGGCCCAAGCCGGACAGTTATTTTGGTTTGGTGCAACAATTCCTTGGGGCCGTGACTCGGATCGACGCCATGAGGAGGTCGGCGTGCATAGAGGGTGCGCGGAAGGCTCTTGCCCGCGTAAAATCCTATTGGACGGATATGGAGGCCACCATTATAGCGACCCAGGATCCGGCGGGAGGCCAATATTCGGCCGAGCACTACTTGGCGCAGGTCACAGAGGTTGCTCGCCTAATAGAGGCGCAGTGCTCGAAGAATATTTTGTTCGAGTGATAAGTCGAATCATTGTAAAAACAATGTTTATTTTGATTATGAGGCTATATTTATATTTTTTGCCTGAAAATATGATTGTGTCCCCTATACGGCCATTCTTATATGTATAAGTAGTCCGAAAGATAGCAGTCATTGGCTTCAGCCCCCACGCATACAATGCAGGGGTGTTCATGAAGAATATGCTTAATCACACTTGATCCAATGTCTTGGTCCATTAAGGAGGTGATCGCACGTCGAACTAGGCAACTAGACTATATAGATGTAACACTTTCGCTTAGCCATGGGAGTATAATGGTGGGGCTACTATGTAGCCGCTGGTACCTTCGCGGGCATCCGAATACAGGCGCGTCTGTACATGGCCGGAAAACAGCCCTTCGTTAATGCGGAGGAATCCTAGAGATTCCGGTGAGTCTTCAAGTGGTTGAACAGTCTCTCGCTGTATCATGACGGTCAGTTTTCGGCTTTCTCTACTGAGGCGCTCATTCGGAATAACCAGGGCACAATCGCAGTAGTTCTCCTTTGGCCTGCCTTAGCCGATAATAACGGAGCGTAAGGCGGCAAACCCAGGAGCCGGGCAAACCCAACATTTAACCAAAGACATGATTCAGAGCTGATGCATATAAGGCCAAACTCGTGATGCCGAACACTCCCGAAGGTGTTCGGACTTTATAATAGAAGATGGGCTCAAGAATGCCCATTCAATATGAACCCTGTGTTTCCAGGTACGAGCGGTAATCTGTTGTGGCGAAATGCCAATAACGACAGTATCCTCTGTGGGTATGGAACCCATGGGATGGTTTAAACAACAAGAGGCAATAGAAAAGGTTTACACAGGGGCTTAATCTAAAAAGAAACCTGTTGAATGGGGCCCTGCTGCACGTCTGTGCCTTTGTCTCCGTTGTGCCGTATCCTGGAAGGGTATCGCGCGAATGTTGTCTGTGGAAAAAAAAGGAAAACTCATAGGAGAATACAATGTAAGTATGCGATAGATAGTGAAAGTGTAAGATGATGGCCTGCCAATAAGGTTGAGCCAAGTTTTCAGGCTATATTAAATATTTATAGCCCCTGGTTTCCGCTATGATATTACATATACGGTGTCCGGTTGAATTTTATCCGGGCTACCGGACTTGTCTAACCGTGTATGTGGTCTTAATGACCAGTCATGTTTTATGATATTAGAGGCCACTTATAGTCTGGCCGCCAGGGCTGTCGCGTGTTCCTCTGCGTGTGAAGGGCGCTCTGTGATTCCGCTAACGGTGATGACGCCACGTGGACCAGGCATCTTGAGTGTAAGGTAGCCATAATGCGGCAATGCATTGAAGCGGGCGAAGGCCGGTCTTCCAAGCAGTGCATGATAGCCACTTTGGAAGGGTGCAACGATGAAGAGTAGTTCTTCACTTATGGAGTTGCCTGGGGGGCCAAATGTTACCCTCAGTATGACGGAGCCCCTGCCACAGGCTTCAATGCCTGGTATCACCCCTTCAAAGGTGGTGTTGCTTTGGCTAATTCTGGATAGGTTTATTCCCATCCTACGGACAGTGTCCTCGTATATTAAATTGAGACTACTGCCGCCGTCCATGAGGACACGGGTGAGACGGTATCCATCGATTATTGGGTCAAGCACCAAGGCCTGTGATCCTTCGTGTCGAATACTAGTTCGGCCGTCCATGTGATCAAAAGTGATCGGACAAGACATCCAGTAGTCAGATGTGGGTACGATGGGCTCTACATCGTGCGCGTCTTCGAGCGCGTGTTTTTGCCTTCTCGTGAATGTGTGAGTCGCGTGGATCATGTTTACTGTTTTAACCTCTGGCGGGAATTTTTTCTGTCCCCCAGTGTTTGGCTGGCGAGGTTCGTCCTCGTCTTCACTTGGTGTTTCCCTCCCTTTGTGTTCGGCATTTAGTTTGCCGGCCTGCTTGAAGACCCATCACTCTCTATGGGTGTGGTTCGCAGGTTTTTCTGTGGTACCATGAATTTGGCATAGCTGTCCAGGACTCTGTTCAAACCGGACGGTCCCTCTTTACTGCCTTTAAATGGCTTTTTTTGCTGAGAGCCCCTGAATCCGGCATTGACCGTTGTGTTATCCGGGCTCCCTTCCTTGCTTTGGCGTTTGTGTTTATTACGTCGTGGCTTCCCGTTGCCATCCCTTATTTCAGACGTGCTGGGGTCGCTGGTGCCTTTACGGGCTAGCCAGCTATCTTCACCCGCGCAAAAGCGGGTCATAAGGCTTGTTAAGGCTGCCATTGTCCTTGGCTTTTCTTGGTCGAGGTTTCTGGCGAGCCATTCGTCGCGGATGCTGTGTTTGAATGCCGCTAAGGCTTCGGCGTCCAGACAATCGACAATTTGATTCTTCTTAGTGAGGAATCTGTTCCAAAGCTTGCGGGTGGACTCTCTGGGCTGTTGGATTATGTGACTTAGATCGTCTGCATCCGGAGGCCGAACATAAGTCCCTTGAAAATTGGCCCTGAAAGCGTCTTCTAGTTCCTCCCAACTCCCAATTGAGTTTTCGGGGAGGCTTTTCAACCAATGTCGGGCTGGTCCCTTCAGCTTGAGGGGAAGGTATTTGATGGCGTGGAGATCATCCCCACGAGCCATGTGAATATGCAGGATAAAATCCTCGATCCAGACCCCTGGGTCTGTCGTTCCGTCATATGCCTCTATGTTCACAGCTTTGAAACCTTGTGGGAATTCATGGTCCAGTACTTCTTCGGTGAAGCACAGGGGGTGTGCGGCCCCTCTATATCTGGGCGCGTCGTGGCATGTAGTCGGCTGTTGTTGTGTCCGGAGTTTATTCCGAACTGGTATTTGGCTTGTATTAGCGTTTGGGTGACCATAATCCCTTGCCGGGGTGTTTCCTTTAGATCCATAGATGGACCTGGATGCACCGGCATTCTTATCCAGCTTCTCGCGTGGATCGTGCGTGGTGTTAGTAGCCGCTCTGTTGTGGTTGTGGCGCGGTACGTCTGGTCTCCTGGTTGTATTATTCTTTGGTGGAACGGCCTCGTCGTCGAATTCTGGCAGTAGCTTGCACTTTGGATAGCTTTTGGTATGGCGATCATCGCCATATCTTTCTTCAGTGTCTAGTACTTTATTCCATCTGCGATTGAGTTTTTCCTGTGCGGCCTTAAGCCGTTGTTTCTGCTTCTTTAGACTTCTTGCTGTGGCCAAAATCTTTCGGTGGAGGTTATATCATTCCACTCGTTCGTCCGGGATGATGAATGCACCGTCATCCGGGCAGTGTTCCTGTTCTGGGGCAGTTTCATGAGCTCGTCCCTCCGGATCATTGTGATTGAATATTTGCTCCGAACTTGGTTTGGCGTGACCTGGCTCGTCCTGCTCCATCGCTGGGTCCGTGAGGTCATTACTGCCTTCTGGTATGTCAGCCCTTCTTGCGCTCTTGTCGCACTTACTATTGCTGGACTTTGAGCGGCGTCTGCGCCGCCGTTTTGGCTTTTGTCCGGGTGTTTTTATCATCCAGATTATCGCTGTTGTCTTTGTTGGGCGTATCCACCATGTATATATCGTGTGACAAGGTAGTAATCCCGTGCCCCAGAGATTCTGGAGCTTCTCCTGCATCGTTGTCCATACCGTCGATGTCTTTGGAGTCGAAGTCAAGAACGTCGGTTAAATCATCGATCGTGGCAATCAAGTGGGTGGTGGGTGGGCAGCGAATTCCTTCGTCGCCTACTTCCCACTCAAGTCGGACATAGTTCGGCCCAGAGTCTCCTGACAGAGAGAGAGACTTTAATGAGTTCATCATGTCGCCAAAGGGCGAGTGTTGAAAGATGTCTGCAGCGGTAAACTCCATTACCAGAGCCCAACCTGGCTCGGCTGGCTCGAGGGTGTGCGGACTGGAACTAACGACCGGATACGAGTCCGGGGGTCCGGGGTTATAGGTCTCCACAGAGGTGAGACCTATGTTTGTCTCCAACGCCGATGAGTATGCGGCCTGCGGGGCGGGGTCTACCCCTCCGTCTTTGGGCAACACAACCTGTTCCGGATTTAGATCCAGGGCTATTGCAGGGATGATGTTCCGAGCATTGTCCGACAGCAGGTCTAGGACGTGCCCATCGTGACTGTCCGGCGCTCCCGGCACAGGGCCAAATCTGTCGAAGATCAAGTCCCCGCGAATATCCACCGTGTAGTTCAAGTTTCCGAACCTGATCTGGTGGCCAGGGGCATAGCTGTCAATCTGCTCCAGATGGCCAAGCGAATTTGCCCGCAGTGCGAAGCCGCCGAACACAATGATCTGTCCGGGGAGAAAAGTCTCACGCTGGACCGTGTTGTTGATGATTGAAGACGCCATCAAGCCTTGAAGCGACGACACAGAGGAACTCTCAATGAAAGCACCAATGTCGGTGTCAAAACCGGCGGATCTCGGGTAGGGGGTCCCGATCTATGCGTCTTAGGCTGATGGTAACAGGAAGCAAGGGACACAATGTTTACCCAGGTTCGGGCCCTCTCGATGGAGGTAAAACCCTACTTCCTTCTTGATTAATATTTAAGATATGAGTAATACAAGAGTAGATCTACCACGAGATCGTAGAGGCTAAACCCTAAGAGCTAGCCTATGATGGTATGATTGTAATTGTGATCGGCCTTCTAAGGACCATCCTCTCCGGTTTATATAGACACTAGAGAGGGCTAGGGTTTACATGGAGTCGGTTACAAGGATGGAAAGATAATATCCGGATCACCAAGCTTGCCTTCCATGCCAAGGAGAGTCCCATCCGGACACGGGCCGAAGTCTTGAGTCTTGTATCTTCACGCTTCAATAGTCCGGACGATGCACATAGTCCGGCTGTCCGGATACCCCCTAATCCAGGACTCCCTCAGTGGCCAGCTCATATTCTTCATCGCATGAGACTGATGAAAATGAAGACTTGAACGACACTACGGCAGGCCCTACTCCAACAACCGACCCCAACAACGCTGGTGCTCCTCCATCAACCTCAGGATGATATTCTTCAGGGGCGTTAGTCCTCACTTTTCGTCCCTTTTGGTCATTTGATGACAAAGGGGGGATTTGAGTTAGTCTTCAAGCGGGTCTATCTATATGGGCGTTTTTTTTTGTTAAGTTGCAACTCTCGCTCTTCTGAAGTGTTTGTTGTTCGAGTTGTAAACTTAAGTCCGTTGGTGACCTGATACTTTTTCTATGTTTTTCTGCATGCTATTTCCTCATATATGTTATGCACGCATGCTGAATTACATCAGTCACCATATTTCATCATGCATTTCAAATTCTTCATTCGATATGTTAAATGCGTGTATGAATTACAAGATATAGGGGGAGATCTCCATGATTCTACTCTTCAAATGTGCATTGCTTCAAAAGCAAATTCCTCACTATGCACATCTTCAGGGGGAGTTCTTCTATATCTTGCAATCAAATTCCCCAATATGAGTATTTACACTTCATATGTTTGTCCCCGTTGAAAACTTAATCTATATTGTCATCAATCACCAAAAAGGGGGAGATTGTAAGTGCATCTAGTGCCCCTTAGTGATTTTGTTGTATTGAAGACTTATAGGTTAAGGGACTGATATGTTTGTGAGTATACACAGGCTCTATAAGTCGATGAGAACTTTGATATTTACAATGAATGTCGACCCGTAAAAATGAATGTCTTTAGCTAAAGACTTTGGTTCTCCTGAAGACTTTGAAAGTGATGAAATTGGTGTGACCTTGAAGACTTGGATATTCATGCGAGGATTATGAAGCATGAAGACTTTTGTTTTCGTAGTTTCATTTTCTCTTTCTTGAGTCATAGGAAACACTGTACTGTTAAAGGGGGTCGAGGTAATACTAAGGAAACTGATTTCCAAGTGATGCTCATCTCAAAATCCTACACCTTCCCAATCCTTTCGAGTGAAGCCATTGAAAATCTCATATCAGTTCAGTCAATTTCTTCAGTGACAGAGACGAAGATCTTCTGGTCTCTGAGGAATTTGTTCTGACTGAGGATTTAGGAATTCGCTAGTGCGGATTGCCTACACAGTGAGGAACATGATAGCCCTGAGGAATTTGAACCTCAAATCCGACCGTTGCTGTGCTACGCGCCTGCTGTCCAAAATATTCTACCACCTAACGGTCATATCATTGAAGGACATTTATGTCTTATCATGTCGGGCTGTTCCCTAGGCTATAAATAGCCGCCCCCTACAACCACTAGCTGGTTGGCTGTTCCGAGAGAAACTGATACTCGTCAATTGACAGGATCCCATCCTCCGAGGACTTTGAGCGAAAATCATCAAGTGAGGAAAACCCAAATCCCAAACCCAAACCTACAAACCCAAAGTGATTGAGCATCACTGAAGAGATTGTTCCTGTGTGGAACTGATGCTTGTTACCTTTGAGGACTGTGTATTGTTGGGGAACGTTGCAGAAAACAAACATTTTCCTACGGTTTCACCAAGATCCATCTATGAGTTCATCTAGCAACGAGTGATTAGATGCATCTACATACCTTGTAGATCGCGAGCGGAAGCGTTCAAAGAACGGGGATGATGTAGTCGAACACGACGTGATCCAAATCACCGGAGATCCTAGCACCGAACGGACGGCACCTCCGCGTTCAACACACATACGGAACAGCCACGTCTCCTCCTTGTTGATCCAGCAAGGGGGAGGAGAGGTTGAGGGAGATGGCACCAGCAGCAGCACGACGGCGTGGTGTTGATGGAGCTGCAGTACTCCGGCAGGGCTACGCCAAGCACTATGGAGGAGGAGGAGGTGTTGGAGAGGGAGAAGGAGGCAACCAAAGGCCAAGGTATGAAGTCCCTCCTTTCCCCCACTATATATAGGAGGGCCAAGGGGGGGTGGCCGGCCCTAGGAGATCCAATCTCCTAGGGGGCGGCGGCCAAGGGGGGTTTCCCTCCCCCCCAAGGCACCTAGGAGGTGCCTTCCCCTCCTAGGACTCTTCCCCCTTCAAACCCTAGGCGCATGGGCCTATGTGGGGCTGGTGCCCTTGGCCCATGTAGGCCAAGGCGCACCCCCTACAGCCCATGTGGCCCCCCGGGACAGGTGGACCCACCCGGTGGACCCCCGGGACCCTTCCGGCGGTCCCGGTACAATACCGATAACCTCGAAACTTGTCCCGATGCCCGAAACAGGACTTCCCATATATAAATCTTTACCTCTGGACCATTCCGGAACTCCTCGTGACGTCCGGGATCTCATCCGGGACTCCGAACAACATTCGGGTTACTGCATATATATATCCCTATAACCCTAGCGTCACTGAACCTTAAGTGTGTAGACCCTACGGGTTCGGGAGACATGTAGACATGACCGAGATCGCTCTCCGGTCAATAACCAACAGCGGGATCTGGATACCCATGTTGGCTCCCACATGCTCCACGATGATCTCATCGGATGAACCACGATGTCGAGGATTTAATCAACCCCGTATGCAATTCCCTTTGTCAATCGATATGTTACTTGCCCGAGATCCGATCGTCGGTATCCCAATACCTCGTTCAATCTCGTTACCGGCAAGTCACTTTACTCGTACCGTAATGCATGATCCCGTGACCAGACACTTGGTCACTTTGAGCTCATTATGATGATGCATTACCGAGTGGGCCCAGTGATATCTCTCCGTCATATGGAGTGACAAATCCCAGTCTCGATCCGCATAAAACAATAGATACTTTCGGAGATACCTGTAGTGCACCTTTATAGTCACCCAGTTACGTTGTGACGTTTGATACACCCAAAGCACTCCTATGGTATCCAGGAGTTACACGCTCTCATGGTCAAAGGAAGAGATACTTGACATTGGCAAAGCTCTAGCAAACGAACTACACGATCTTTGTGCTATGCTTAGGATTGGGTCTTGTCCATCACATCATTATCCTAATGATGTGATCCCGTTATCAATGACATCCAATGTCCATAGCCAGGAAACCATGACTATCTATTGATCAACGAGCTAGTCAACTAGAGGCTTACTAGGGACATGTTGGTGTCTGTTATTCACACATGTATTACGAATTCCGGATAATACAATTATAGCATGAATAAAGACAATTATCATGAACAAAGAAATATAATAATAATGCTTTTATTATTGCCTCTAGGGCATATTTCCAACAGTCTCCCACTTGCACTAGAGTCAATAATCTAGTTACATTGTGATGAATCGAACACCCATGGAATTCTGGTGTTGATCATGTTTTGCTCTAGGGAGAGGTTTAGTCAACGGATCCGCTACATTCAGGTCCGTATGTACTTTACAAATCTCTATGTCTCCATCTTGAACATTTTCACGAATGGAGTTGAAGCGACGCTTGATGTGCCTTGTCTTCTTGTGAAACCTGGGCTCCTTGGCAAGTGCAATAGCTCCAGTGTTGTCACAGAAGAGCTTGATCGGCCCCGACGCATTGGGTACGATTCCTAGGTCGGTGATGAACTCCTTCATCCAAATTGCTTCATGTGCTGCCTCCGAGGCTGCCATGTACTCCGCTTCACATGTAGATCCCGCCACGACGCTCTGCTTGCAACTGCACCAGCTTACTGCCCCACCATTCAAAATATACACGTATCCGGTTTGTGACTTAGAGTCATCCAGATCTGTGTCGAAGCTAGCGTCGACGTAACCCTTTACGACGAGCTCTTCGTCACCTCCATAAACGAGAAACATTTCCTTAGTCCTTTTCAGGTATTTCAGGATATTCTTGACCGCTGTCCAGTGTTCCTTGCCGGGATTACTTTGGTACCTTCCCACCAAACTTACGGCAAGGTTTACATCAGGTCTGGTACACAGCATGGCATACATAATAGAAGCTATGGTTGAGGCATAGGGGATGACACTCATCTCTTCTATATCTTCTGCCGTGGTCGAACATTGAGCTGAGCTCAATTTCACACCTTGCAAAACAGGCAAGAACCCTTTCTTGGACTGATCCATTTTGAACTTCTTCAAAATCTTATCAAGATATGTGCTTTGTGAAAGACCTATGAGGCGTCTCGATCTATCCCTATAGATCTTGATGCCTAATATATAAGCAGCTTCTCCAAGGTCCTTCATTGAAAAACTCTTATTCAAGTAGGCCTTAATGCTGTCCAAAAGTTCTATATCATTTCCCATCAAAAGTATGTCATCTACATATAGTATGAGAAATGCTATAGAGCTCCCACTCACTTTCTTGTAAACACAGGCTTCTCCATAAGTCTGTGTAAACCCAAACGCTTTGATCATCTCATCAAAACGAATGTTCCAACTCCGAGATGCTTGCACCAGCCCATAAATCGAGCGTTGGAGCCTGCACAACTTGTCAGCATTTTTAGGATCGACAAAACCTTCCGGCTGCATCATATACAATTCTTCCTTAAGGAAACCATTAAGGAATGCCGTTTTGACGTCCATTTGCCAAATTTCATAATCATAAAATGCGGCAATTGCTAACATGATTCGGATGGACTTCAGCTTCGCTACCGGTGAGAAAGTCTCATCATAGTCAACCCCTTGAACTTGTCGATAACCCTTAGCGACAAGCCGAGCTTTATAGATGGTCACATTACCATCCGCGTCTGTCTTCTTCTTAAAGATCCATTTATTTTCTATGGCTCGCCATTCTACGGGCAAGTCAGTCAAAGTCCATACTTCGTTTTCATACATGGATCCTATCTCGGATTTCATGGCTTCTAGCCATTTGTCGGAATCCGGGCCCGCCATCGCTTCTTCATAGTTCGAAGGTTCACTGTTGTCTAACAACATGATTTCCAAGACAGGGTTGCCGTACCACTCTGGTGTGGAACGTGTCCTTGTGGACCTTCGAATTTCAGTAGGAGCTTGATCAGAAGTATCTTGATCATTATCATTAACTTCCTCTCTAGCCGGTGCAGGCACCTCAGGAACATTTTCTTGAGTTGCGCCATTTTCCGGTTCAGGAGGTAATACTTCATCAAGCTCTACTTTCCTCCCACTTACTTCTTTCGAGAGAAACTCTTTCTCCAGAAAGGACCCATTCTTGGCAACAAAGATCTTGCCTTCGGATCTGAGGTAGAAGATATACCCAACAGTTTCTTTAGGGTATCCTATGAAGACGCATTTTTCCGACTTGGGTTCGAGCTTTTCAGGTTGAAGTTTCCTGACATAAGCATCGCATCCCCAAACTTTTAGAAACGACAGCTTAGGTTTCTTCCCAAACCACAATTCATACGGTGTCGTCTCAATGGATTTCGACGGTGCCCTATTTAAAGTGAATGCGGCAGTCTCTAAAGCATAGCCCCAAAAAGATAGTGGTAAATCGGCAAGAGACATCATAGATCGTACCATATCTAATAGAGTGCGATTACGACATTCGGACACACCATTACACTGAGGTGTTCCAGGCGGCGTGAGTTGTGAAACTATTCCACGTTTTCTTAAGTGTGTACCAAACTCGTGACTCAAGTATTCTCCTCCACGATCTGATCGTAGAAACTTGATTTTTCTGTCACGTTGATTCTCAACTTCACTCTGAAATTCCTTAAACTTTTCAAAGGTCTCAGACTTGTGTTTCATTAAGTAGACATACCCATATCTACTCAAGTCATCAGTGAGGGTGAGAACATAACGATAGCCACCGCGAGCCTCAACACTCATTAGACCGCACACATCAGTATGTATGATTTCCAATAAGTTGGTTGCTCGCTCCATTGTTCCTGAGAATGGAGTCTTGGTCATTTTACCCATGAGGCATGGTTCGCACGTGTCAAATGATTCGTAATCAAGAGACTCTAAAAGTCCATCAGCATGGAGCTTCTTCATGCGTTTGACACCTATGTGACCAAGGCGGCAGTGCCACAAGTATGTGGGACTATCACTATCAATCTTACATCTTTTGGTACTTACACTATGAATATGTGTAGCATTACGCTCGAGATTCATAAAGAATAAACCATTCACCATCGGAGCATGACCATAAAACATATCTCTCATATAAATAGAACAACCATTATTCTCGGATTTAAATGAGTAGCCATCTCGAATTAAACGAGATCCTGATACAACGTTCATGCTCAAACTTGGCACAAAATAACAATTATTGAGGTTCAAAACTAATCCTGTAGCTAAATGTAGAGGTAGCGTGCCGACGGCGATCACATCGACCTTGGAACCATTCCCGACGCGCATCGTCACCTCGTCCTTCGCCAGTCTCCGTTTATTCCGCAGCTCCTGCTGTGTGTTACAAATATGAGCAACGGCACCGGTATCAAATACCCAGGAGTCACTACGATTACTGGTAAGGTACACATCAATTACATGTATATCAAATATACCTTTGGTTTTAACGGCCTTCTTGTCCGCTAAGTATTTGGGGCAGTTCCGCTTCTAGTGACCACTTTCCTTGCAATAAAAGCACTCAGTCTCGGGCTTGGGTCCATTCTTTGGCTTCTTCCCGGCAGCTTGCTTGCTGGGCGCGGCAACTACCTTGCCGTCCTTCTTGAAGTTCTTTTTACCCTTGCCCTTCTTGAACTTAGTGGTTTTATTGACCATCAACACTTGATGTTCCTTCTTGACTTCTACCTCTGCTGATTTCAGCATAGCAAATACTTCAGGAATGGTCTTTTCCATCCCCTGCATATTGAAGTTCATCACAAAGCTCTTGTAGCTTGGTGGAAGCGACTGGAGGATTCTGTCAATGACCGCATCATCCGGGAGATTAACTCCCAGCTGAGTCAAGCGGTTATGTAACCCAGACATAGTGAGTATGTGCTCACTGACAGACCTATTTTCCTCCATCTTACAGCTGAAGAATTTGTCGGAGACTTCATATCTCTCGACCCGGGCATGAGCTTGGAAAACCATTTTCAGCTCTTCGAACATCTCATATGCTCCATGTCTCTCAAAACGCTTTTGGAGCCCCGGCTCTAAGCTGTAAAGCATGCCGCACTGAACGAGGGAGTAGTCATCGGAACGTGCCTGCCAAGCGTTCATAACGTCTTGTTCTGCAGGGAGGACAGGTGCGTCACCCAGCGGTGCTTGTAGGACATAATCTTTCTTGGCAGCTATGAGGATGATCCTTAGGTTCCGGACCCAGTCCGTATAGTTGCTGCCATCGTCTTTCAGCTTGGTTTTCTCTAGGAACGCGTTGAAGTTGAGGACTACGTTGGCCATTTGATCTACAAGACATATTGTAAAATATTTAGACTAAGTTCATGATAATTAAGTTCATCTAATCAAATTATAATGAACTCCCACTCAGATTTGACATTCCTTTGGTCATCTAAGTGTTACACGATCCGAGTCGACTAGGCCGTGTCCGATCATCACGTGAGACGGACTAGTCATCGTCGGTGAACATTCTCATGTTGATCGTATCTTCCATACGACTCGTGTTCGACCTTTCAGTCTCCGTGTTCCGAGGCCATGTCTGTACATGCTAGGCTCGTCAAGTTAACCCTAAGTGTTTTCGTTGTGTAAAACTGTCTTACACCCGTTGTATGTGAACGTAAGAATCTATCACACCCGATCATCACGTGGTGCTTCGAAACGACGAACTGTAGCAACGGTGCACAGTTAGGGGAGAACACTTCTTGAAATTTTGTAAGGGATCATCTTATTTACTACCGTCGTCCTAAGTAAACAAGATGCATAAAACATAATAAACATCACATGCAATTATATAAAGTAGTGACATGATATGGCCAATATCATATAGCTCCTTTGATCTTCATCTTCGGGGCTCCATGATCATCTTGTCACTGGCATGACACCATGATCTCCATCATCATGATCTCCATCATCGTGTCTTCATGAAGTTGTCACGCCAACGACTATTTCTACTTCTATGACTAACGCGTTTAGTAATAAAGTAAAGTAGTTTACATGGCGTTCTTCAATGACACGCAGGTCATACAAAAAATAAAGACAACTCCTATGGCTCCTGCTGGTTGTCATACTCATCGACATGCAAGTCATGATTCCTATTACAATAGCATGAACATCTCATACATGACATATAGATCATTCATCATTCATCACAACTTTGGCCATATCATATCACAAAGCACTTGCTGCAAAAACAAGTTAGACGTCCTCTAATTGTTGTTGCAAGTTTTACGTGGCTGAAGTAGGGTTCTAGCAAGAACGTTTTCTTACCTACGTGAAAGCCACAACGTGATTTGTCAACTTCTATTTACCCTTCATAAGGACCCTTTTCATCGAATCCGCTTCAACTAAAGTAGGAGAGACAGACACCCGCCAGCCACCTTATGCAACTAGTGCATGTTAGTCGGTGGAACCGGTCTCACGTAAGCATACGTGTAAGGTTGGTCCGGGCTGCTTCATCCCACAATACCGCTGAAGCAAGATAAGACTAGTAGCGGCAAGAAAGTTGACAAATCTACGCCCACAACAAATTGTGTTCTACTCGTGCAAGAAGAACTACGCATAAACCTGGCTCTGATACCACTGTTGGGGAACGTTGCAGAAAACAAAATTTTCCTACGGTTTCACCAAGATCCATCTATGAGTTCATCTAGCAATGAGTGATTAGATGCATCTACATACCTTGTAGATCGCGAGCGGAAGCGTTCAAAGAACGGGGATGATGTAGTCGAACACGACGTGATCCAAATCACCGGAGATCCTAGCACCGAACGGACGGCACCTCCGCGTTCAACACACGTACGGAACAGCCACGTCTCCTCCTTCTTGATCCAGCAAGGGGGGAGGAGAGGTTGAGGGGGATGGCACCAGCAGCAGCAGCACGACGGCGTGGTGTTGATGGAGCTGCAGTACTCCGGCAGGGCTACGCCAAGCACTATGGAGGAGGAGGAGGTGTTGGAGAGGGAGAAGGAGGCAACCAAAGGCCAAGGTATGAAGTCCCTCCTTTCCCCCACTATATATAGGAGGGCCAAGGGGGGGTGGCCAGCCCTAGGAGATCCAATCTCCTAGGGGGCGGC